>NW_028290042.1:0-16977 GCF_059628265.1 Tinamus guttatus
ATGAGATAAAAGATACCCCCAATCTCAGCAACCACCCACACCCTACCACAGATGCCACCACCAGACCCATCGCCCCATACTGCGGCGATGGGTTTGATGCCACTGCCAAAGCACCTAAAATAAAGCAAACCCCTAAGAAAGATACAAAGTACGTCATAATTCTTGCTTGGCTACAATCCAAGGGCTGCAGTCTGAAAAACTGCCGTTGTACTCAACTACAAGAACACCTATAGATCTACCCCCCCTACCCCCCCATAGAGGTACTACTTAGTATTTCTATGTATTATCGTGCATACATTTATATAGGACATTAATCATCCCCTCATACTATGTTTTATAGGACATTAATTTACTTAACCCATTTATAGTGATTAATCCAATATAGCCTTAAATCCCTTATTCAGTTCATGATCTTCCACCAATCACTAAATTTCTATATATGCTCATAACAGTCAAGCAGTCAAACGTCCAGTATCAGATGGATTTCTAGTCTCCTCCCCTCACGAGAAATCAGCAACCGCTTGCATGGTTAGATCCCGTATGCTCTAGTTTCAGGAACCTACATTTAATATACAATGGTTCACGCACCTCTGGTTCCTACTTCAGGGTCCCTAATGGCTTAATCCCCACAGAATGCTTTTTAAAAGGCTTCTGGTATGTGAGATGCACCATATTCTCCCATAATCTCGACATTTTTAACTCTTCCGTCCATCTAGCTCCCTTTTTTTTTCTCTGCTACTTCAACGTGCCCCCATACTATGCATAGTCAGAAAGCCAACAATTTAGGTCTGGACATCAATGGTCTTCGTAATGCGTCTCTGTTCCGGGACCGATTAATGAGACGGTCGGCGTATATGTGGAATCATTCGGACACTGATGCACTTGCCATCCGCATTTGGTTGATCTTGATCCACCCCCAACTAATTGGGGTATAATAGTGAATGCTTGTCGGACATATAAAACCCAATTTCCAATGCTCTATTTTTCTCTAATTTTTTTCAAAATTAGAGAAAAACTATAGCTTCAATTTACAACATTTTTTTTGATTTTTTTACAATTTTTTTCATTTTTTTATATTTTTGTCACTCCTAAAGTTACTACTAAAAAAAATTTTTTTTTCAAAAAATTTTAAAAAAATTTTTTTTTTCAAAAAATTTTTTCAACCCATTTTCACCAACCCTCTCCAGCCAACTTCCCCCTATTTTCACACCATAACCATGACAACCACTATTCTCCTCCCCATCCCAAAACTCCCTGCACAATTTAAACCAAAAAACATAAACGAATCAGCCTGCCCAAATAAAAACATAGGCAGCGAAACCAATACGTCCTTGTAGCTTAACGCAAAGCATGACACTGAAGATGCCAAGATGGTTTACCCAACCCAAGGACAAAAGACTTAGTCCTAACCTTACCATTAATTATCATTAGACATATACATGCAAGTATCCGCACTCCAGTGTAAATGCCCTCATAAACTTCTACTCTACTAGAAGTAAGAGGAGCAGGTATCAGGCACACCATATTCTCCTCGTAGTAGCCCAAGACACCTTGCTCAGCCACACCCCCACGGGCTTCCAGCAGTAATTGACATTAAGCCATAAGTGAAAACTTGACTTAGTTATAATGACTTAGGGCCGGTAAATCTTGTGCCAGCCACCGCGGTCATACAAGAGGCCCAAATTAATGGTACACGGCGTAAAGCGTGGAAACATGTTATCTAATCAGCTCGGACCAAAGTACACCTAAGCTGTCACAAGCCTAAGAGGTACCAAAACCCTACGTAAAAATGGTCCCAGTACTTATAGGGCCAATTATACTCCACGAAAGCTAAGAAACAAACTGGGATTAGATACCCCACTATGCTTAGCCCTAAATCTAGATGTTTACCCCTACCAAAACATCCGCCCGAGAACTACGAGCACAAACGCTTAAAACTCTAAGGACTTGGCGGTGCCCTAAACCCACCTAGAGGAGCCTGTTCTATAATCGATACTCCACGATACACCCGACCATCCCTTGCCCAAACAGCCTACATACCGCCGTCACCAGCCCGCCTAAATGAGAGTTCAATAGCGAGCACAACAGCCCTCCGCTAACAAGACAGGTCAAGGTATAGCGAATGAGATGGAAGAAATGGGCTACATTTTCTAATATAGAATAATTCTTCAACGAACAAGGTAATGAAAACCCCTTAGAAGGCGGATTTAGCAGTAAGATGAAACCAGAAAGTTCACCTTAAACTGGCTCTAGGGCACGTACATACCGCCCGTCACCCTCCTCACAAGCAATTATCCACATAAATAATGATCTAAACCAAAGCTGAAGATGAGGTAAGTCGTAACAAGGTAAGTGTACCGGAAGGTGTACTTAGCATATCAGGACGTAGCTATAATTGCAAAGCATTCAGCTTACACCTGAAAGATGTCTTCTAACTAGGACCGACCTGATGCCAACTCTAGCTCAAACCAATTAATCACAACACTAAATTTCTCTACAAAACAATTAAAACATTTTTCTACACCTAGTATAGGCGATAGAAAAGTTACTTGACGCAATAGAAAATTTGTACCGTGAGGGAAAGTTGAAATAGCAGTGAAAAACCAAGCATAAAACAGCAAAGACCAACTCTTGTACCTTTTGCATCATGATTTAGCAAGAATAATCAAGCATAATGAACTTTAGCTTGCCATCCCGAAACCTATGCGAGCTACCTACAAGCAGCTATCATGAGCAAACCCGTCTCTGTGGCAAAAGAGTGGGATGACTTGTTAGTAGAGGTGAAAAGCCAATCGAGCTAGGTGATAGCTGGTTGCCTGCGAAACGAATGTAAGTTCCTCCCTAAATTTTCCCCTCCAGATATACTAAATTACTACAATGAGATATTTAGGAGTAATTTAAAGGAGGTACAGCTCCTTTAAATCAGGACACAACCTAAACCAGAGGATAATACAAACTACTCCTTTTACATGTAGGCCTTCAAGCAGCCATCAATCAAGAGTGCGTTAAAGCTCATATCTCCAAAAATACCAAAAACACCGTGAATCCCTCACCACTAGCAGACCAACCTATGACCATAGGAGAATTCATGCTAAAATGAGTAATTTGAAGGGGACCCCCCTCTCTAGGCGCAAGCTTACATACTAAACTATTATTAACAGTACGACTTATACCACAACTCCACAAGACCGAATATTTAACTAACCTGTTACACCTACCCTGGAGCGCCCCCAGAAAGATTTAAATCTGCAAAAGGAACTCGGCAAGCCCAAGGCCCGACTGTTTACCAAAAACATAGCCTTCAGCTTACACAAGTATTGAAGGTGATGCCTGCCCAGTGACTAAGGTTTAACGGCCGCGGTATCCTAACCGTGCGAAGGTAGCGCAATCAATTGTCTCATAAATCGAGACCTGTATGAATGGCTAAACGAGGTCTTAACTGTCTCTTGCAGATAATCAATGAAATTGATCTCCCTGTGCAAAAGCAGGAATATCATCATAAGACGAGAAGACCCTGTGGAACTTAAAAATTCTAGACCAATGCCACCACTCTCTAAACCTTCAAGGCCCACCCTCTTGCACTCAATGGTCCTAATTTTTTGGTTGGGGCGACCTTGGAGTATAGACTAGCCTCCAAAAAATAAGATCACATAATCTTAACCTAGATTATACCCCTCAAAGTACTAATAGTAATCAGACCCAATATAATTGACCAATGAACCAAGCTACCCCAGGGATAACAGCGCAATCTCCTTCAAGAGCCCCTATCGACAAGGAGGTTTACGACCTCGATGTTGGATCAGGACAACCTAATGGTGCAGCCGCTATTAAGGGTTCGTTTGTTCAACGATTAACAGTCCTACGTGATCTGAGTTCAGACCGGAGCAATCCAGGTCGGTTTCTATCTATGCTTTTACTTCCCCTAGTACGAAAGGACCGGGGCAGTGGGGCCTATGTTCACTGACATGCCCCCCTTCTAATTAGTGAACACAACTGAACTAATAAGAATGAATCAAACCACCGAACATCCTAGATAAAGGATAGCTAGCGTGGCAGAGCTTGGCAAATGCAAAAGGCTTAAGCCCTTTATCCAGAGGTTCAAATCCTCTCTCTAGCTGCACACACCATGTACACTGTAAATTATTTGCTCATATCCCTATCATATGTTATTCCTATTCTCATTGCAGTGGCATTTCTTACATTACTTGAACGAAAAATCTTAAGCTACATACAAGCCCGAAAGGGGCCTAATATTGTTGGCCCATTTGGATTACTTCAACCCATCGCAGATGGAGTTAAACTCTTCATCAAAGAACCCGTTCGTCCTTCAACATCTTCCCCTCTTTTATTCACAATAACCCCAATTCTAGCTCTGCTCCTAGCTCTCACCATCTGAATTCCCCTACCCATTCCATTCCCACTCTCAGACATAAACCTTGGACTATTATTTCTACTCTCTATATCAAGTTTAGCCGTATACTCTATTCTATGATCAGGCTGAGCTTCTAACTCAAAATACGCTCTAATTGGTGCCCTACGAGCTGTAGCACAAACAATCTCTTATGAAGTAACCCTAGCAATTATCTTATTATCAATCATCACCCTAAGCGGAAACTATACCCTCAACACCCTAGCAACAACTCAAGAACCCCTATACCTTATCTTTGCTACCTGACCCTTAACAATAATATGGTATATCTCTACACTTGCAGAAACCAATCGAGCCCCTTTCGACCTGACAGAAGGAGAATCAGAACTAGTCTCAGGGTTTAACGTTGAATACTCTGCTGGCCCATTTGCCCTATTCTTCCTAGCAGAATATGCTAACATTATATTAATAAATGCCATAACCACAATCCTATTCATCAATCCTAGTTCACTAAGCCTACCCTACCAGCTTTTCCCCATAATCCTAGCCGTAAAAACTCTACTTTTAACCTCAGGATTCTTATGAGTACGAGCTTCTTACCCACGATTCCGCTATGATCAATTAATACATCTACTATGAAAAAATTTCCTACCCCTTACCCTAGCCTTTTGCCTCTGACATACAAGTATACCAATTTCATTCGCAGGCCTACCCCCATGCCTAAGATGCAATACCTACCCATGGAAATGTGCCTGAACCTAAGGGTCACTATGATAAAGTGAACATAGAGGTCTACCAATCCTCTCATTTCCTTAGCTAATTAGAAAAGCAGGAATCGAACCTACACAAAGGAGATCAAAACTCCCCATACTTCCTCTATATTATTTCCTAGTAAAGTCAGCTAACTAAGCTATCGGGCCCATACCCCGAAAACGATGGTTTAACTCCCTCCTTTACTAATGTACCCTCACACCAAGCTAATTTCACTGGCCAGCATTACACCCTGGGATCCACTATTACTATGTCCAGCAGCCACTGAATCCTAGCTTGAACTGGACTAGAAATCAACACTCTCGCTACCATTCCCCTAATCTCCAAATCCCACCACCCACGAGCTGTAGAAGCCTCCATCAAATACTTTTTGGTCCAAGCCTCAGCTTCTGCCCTAATACTATTCTCCAGTATAATTAATGCCTGAGACACTGGTCAATGAGACATTACCCAATTAACCAATCCCACATCCTCCTTATTACTGACAGCCTCTATCGCCATAAAACTGGGTCTAGTACCCTTCCACTTTTGGTTCCCAGAAGTACTACAAGGAACCTCACTAATCACTGCTCTTCTACTATCGACAATAATCAAACTCCCACCACTAACAATCCTAATCCTTATCGCACCCTCACTAAACCCTACCATCATCATAACTATAGCTATTGCCTCCACAATGATCGGCGGATGAATGGGATTAAATCAAACCCAAACCCGAAAAATCCTAGCCTTCTCCTCTATCTCCCACCTTGGCTGAACTACTACAATCATCATCTATAACCCCAACCTTGCCATCTTAACCTTCTACTTATATATAATCATAACAACGCCTGTATTCCTCTCATTAAATATAACCAAAGCTACAAATCTCTCCATACTAATAACCTCATGGACCAAAGCTCCAGCACTGAATACCAGCCTAATACTAACTCTCCTATCCCTAGCGGGACTCCCCCCACTATTGGGCTTCTTACCCAAATGAATAATCCTCCAAGAATTAACTATTCAAGAAATGACACCCACAGCCATTGTCATCTCCATACTCTCGCTCCTGGGATTATTCTTCTACTTACGCCTAACATATCATTCCACAATTACTCTGGCCCCGAACTCCTCTAATTACATAAAATTATGATATATTAATAAAGCCTCCCATACCCCCACCGCAATTCTTACTTCTCTCTGCATCACCCTCATCCCCCTATCCCCCATAATCTTCTCCTTGTTCTAGAAACTTAGGATAATAGATA
The DNA here is from genome assembly GCF_059628265.1 of Tinamus guttatus. Lineage (NCBI taxonomy): Eukaryota > Metazoa > Chordata > Aves > Tinamiformes > Tinamidae > Tinamus > Tinamus guttatus. The sequence goes on from NW_028290042.1 coordinate 6,391, forward strand.
AACCAAAGGCCTTCAAAGCTTTAAATAAGAGTTAAATCCTCTTAGTTTCTGCTAAAGCCAACAGGACATTAACCTGTATCTCCCGAATGCAAATCGGACGCTTTTATTAAGCTAAAGCCTCACTAGACAGGTGGGCTTTGATCCCACAACCCCTTAGTTAACAGCTAAGTGCCCCATCCAACAGGCTTCTGCCTACCAGGCTTCGGTGCACTTCTATTGCACATCGATGGGTTTGCAACCCAACATGAACTTCACTACAAAGCCGATAAGAAGAGGACTTGAACCTCTGTAAAAAGGACTACAGCCTAACGCCTAATCTCTCAGCCATCTTACCTGTGACCTTTATCAATCGATGATTATTCTCAACAAACCATAAAGATATCGGTACATTGTACCTTATTTTTGGTGCATGAGCAGGTATAGTAGGCACAGCCCTAAGCCTACTAATCCGCGCTGAACTTGGCCAACCAGGCACTTTACTAGGTGATGACCAAATTTACAACGTCATCGTAACAGCCCATGCCTTCGTTATAATTTTCTTCATAGTTATACCAGTAATAATTGGCGGCTTTGGGAACTGATTAGTTCCACTTATAATTGGAGCCCCTGATATGGCCTTCCCCCGAATGAACAACATAAGCTTCTGACTCCTACCACCATCATTTCTACTCCTACTAGCCTCATCCACTATTGAAGCTGGAGCGGGTACTGGATGAACCGTCTACCCCCCACTAGCCGGGAATATAGCCCACGCAGGTCCCTCTGTAGACCTAGCTATCTTCTCCTTACATCTCGCTGGAGTATCTTCTATCCTCGGAGCAATTAACTTTATTACTACCGCTATCAATATAAAACCCCCAGCCTTATCACAATACCAAACCCCACTATTTGTGTGATCCGTCCTAATTACTGCTATCCTCCTACTATTATCCCTCCCAGTACTAGCTGCTGGCATTACTATGCTCCTTACTGACCGAAATCTCAATACCTCATTCTTCGACCCTGCAGGAGGAGGAGACCCTATTCTATACCAACATCTATTCTGATTTTTTGGCCACCCAGAAGTTTATATCCTCATTCTCCCAGGATTCGGAATTATCTCCCATGTAGTTGCCTATTACGCTGGAAAAAAAGAACCCTTCGGATATATAGGAATAGTCTGAGCCATACTATCCATTGGATTCCTAGGCTTCATCGTATGAGCTCACCATATATTTACCGTCGGAATAGACGTTGATACACGAGCCTACTTTACATCCGCCACTATAATTATTGCCATCCCCACTGGTATCAAAGTCTTTAGCTGACTAGCTACCCTTCATGGAGGTACAATCAAATGAGACCCTCCAATCCTCTGAGCCCTAGGCTTTATTTTCCTCTTTACCATTGGAGGACTTACTGGCATCGTACTAGCCAACTCCTCACTTGACATTGCTCTACACGACACATACTACGTAGTTGCACACTTCCACTATGTCCTATCCATAGGAGCCGTATTCGCTATCTTAGCCGGATTCACACACTGATTCCCCCTATTCACAGGATTCACCCTACACCCAACCTGAACAAAAGCCCACTTTGGAGTCATATTCACAGGAGTTAACCTAACCTTTTTCCCACAGCACTTTCTAGGACTAGCCGGAATACCACGACGATACTCTGACTACCCAGATGCCTACACCATTTGAAACACCATATCCTCCATTGGCTCCCTAATCTCCATAACGGCTGTCATTATACTCATGTTCATTATCTGAGAGGCATTTTCTTCTAAGCGTAAAATCCAACAACCTGAACTGACCCCTACAAACATCGAATGAATCCACGGCTGCCCACCCCCTCACCACACCTTTGAAGAACCAGCATATGTTCAAGTCCAAGAAAGGAAGGAATCGAACCTCCTCATGTTGGTTTCAAGCCAACCGCACTAACCACTTATGCTTCTTTCTTATGAGAAGTTAGTAAATCTATTACATGGCCTTGTCAAGACCAAATCACAGGTTAAACCCCTGTACATCTCACGTGGCCAACCCATCCCAACTTGGATTCCAAGACGCATCATCCCCAATCATAGAAGAACTAGTCGAATTCCATGACCACGCTCTAATAGTAGCACTGGCCATCTGCAGCCTAGTCCTATACATTCTAACCCTCATACTCACAGAAAAATTATCCTCCAATACTGTAGATGCCCAAGAAATTGAACTTATCTGGACTATCCTACCCGCCATTGTACTAATCTTACTAGCCCTTCCATCCCTCCAAATCCTATACATAATAGACGAAATTGATGAACCAGATCTAACCCTAAAGGCAATTGGCCATCAATGATACTGATCATATGAATATACAGACTTTAAAGACCTCTCATTTGACTCTTACATAATTCCAACTTCAGAACTACCCACAGGCCATTTCCGACTCCTAGAAGTAGACAACCGAGTTGTAATTCCCATAGAATCCCCTATCCGAGTAATTGTTACCGCTGGAGATGTCCTACACTCTTGAGCAGTCCCCACTCTCGGAGTAAAAACCGACGCTATCCCTGGACGACTCAATCAAACTTCATTCACAGCAACCCGGCCTGGAATTTTTTATGGTCAATGCTCAGAAATCTGTGGAGCTAACCACAGCTACATACCAATCGTAATTGAATCAGCCCCACTCCCATACTTCGAGAATTGATCATCACACCTCTCAAACTAATCATTAAGAAGCTATGCCACAGCACTAGCCTTTTAAGCTAGAAGATAGAGGTTTTACTCCTCCTTAATGATATGCCTCAATTAAATCCTAACCCCTGATTCTTCATCATGACCTCCCTATGAATCATCTTTCTGCTAATCATACAACCTAAATCCTCAACCATGTACTTCCCCAATCCACCATCTCACAAAATTAAATCCACCCTTAAACCCCTACCCTGATACTGACCATGAACTTAACATTCTTTGACCAATTCGCTAGTCCCCAACTCATGGGATTCCCATTAATCATAATCTCCATAATCTTTCCTACTATTCTCTTACCATCCCCCAATAGCCGTTGACTCTCCAACCGCCTGACAACTGTACAACTCTGACTGACTAAATTAATAACCAAACAACTAATAAACCCCCTAAACAAGCCTGGTCATAAATGAGCCCTCATCCTATCTTCACTGATAATCCTCCTTCTCCTAACTAACCTACTTGGGCTACTACCATATACCTTTACTCCCACAACCCAACTATCTATAAATATAGCACTAGCTTTTCCTCTTTGACTCGCTACTATCCTCACCGGACTTCGAAACCAACCCTCCACATCATTAGGCCATATTCTGCCGGAAGGTACCCCAACCCCACTCATTCCTGCCCTAATCCTAATCGAAACTATCAGCCAAATCATTCGTCCCATTGCCCTAGGGGTCCGACTCACCGCAAACTTAACTGCAGGACACTTACTAATCCAACTCACCTCCACCGCTACAATTGCCCTACTACAAATCTTCCCAGCTATATCCATCGTAACCTTCACCATCCTACTCTTACTTACCATTCTAGAATTAGCAGTGGCAATAATCCAAGCCTACGTATTCGTTCTACTTATTAGCTTATACTTACAAGAAAACATCTAATGGCACACCAAGCACACTCATACCACATAGTAGATCCAAGCCCATGACCCATCTTTGGAGCTATTGCAGCCCTCCTTACGACCTCTGGCCTAATCATATGATTTCATTTTAACTCCACCCACTTACTTTCAGTAGGCCTAGTATCCCTAATCCTCATTATAATCCAATGATGACGAGACATTGTCCGAGAAGGAACATTCCAAGGCCATCACACCCCGACCGTCCAAAAGGGCTTACGATACGGAATAGTCCTATTCATTACATCAGAAGCTTTCTTCTTCCTAGGATTTTTCTGAGCATTCTTCCACTCAAGCCTAGCACCTACACCTGAGCTCGGAGGCTTATGACCCCCTACTGGAATTACTCCATTAAACCCTATAGAAGTTCCACTACTCAACACCGCCGTCCTCCTAGCATCCGGAGTCACCGTAACCTGAGCCCATCACAGCATTACCGAATGCAACCGAAAACAGGCTATTCAAGCTATACTATTAACCATCCTCCTTGGATTTTATTTTACCCTACTACAAACCATAGAGTACCACGAAGCTCCATTCTCTATTGCTGATGGAGTTTACGGCTCCACATTCTTTGTAGCAACTGGATTCCACGGATTACACGTAATTATTGGATCCACCTTCCTAACCGTATGTCTTCTCCGCCTTGTCAAATTTCATTTTACATCTAATCATCATTTCGGCTTTGAAGCAGCTGCTTGATACTGACACTTCGTTGATGTAATCTGATTATTCCTCTACATCACCATCTACTGATGAGGATCTTACTCTTCTAGTATAATTATTACAATTGACTTCCAATCTTTAAAATCTGGTTACATCCCAGAGAAGAGTAATAAACATAATTACATTTATACTCCTAGTAACCCTAATCCTCAGCACTCTCCTAACTACTATCAACTTATGACTAGCCCAAATAAGCCCAGACACCGAAAAACTCTCTCCATACGAATGTGGCTTTGATCCCCTAGGATCAGCTCGACTGCCATTCTCGATCCGATTCTTCCTCAGTAGCAATCTTATTCTTACTATTTGACCTAGAAATCGCCCTACTACTCCCTCTCCCATGAGCAATCCAACTCCCCAATCCACTACTCACAATACTATGAACCTCCCTAATTCTACTTCTACTGACCCTCGGATTAGTCTACGAGTGGGTCCAAGGAGGACTTGAATGAGCTGAATAATAGAAAGTTAGTCTAATACAAGACAGCCGACTTCGACTCGGCAAATTACAGCAACTACTGTAACTTTCTCATGTTAGTACACCCAGCTTCTATTCTGCCTTCATCCTCAGCTGTCTAGGACTAGCCTTTCATCGAACCCACTTCATCTCAGCCCTACTATGCCTAGAAAGCATGATACTCTCACTATACATCGCCCTCTCAATCTGACCAATCCATACCCAAACTCCATCATTCACACTCATCCCCGTACTAATACTAACCTTCTCTGCCTGTGAAGCTGGTACAGGACTCGCCATACTAGTAGCATCAACCCGAACCCACGGCTCAGACCATCTCCACAACCTAAATCTACTACAATGCTAAAAATTATAATCCCTACGATAATACTCATCCCAACAGCCCTACTATCCCCCAAAAACCTCACCTGAACTATTACCACAACCTACAGCTTACTAATCGCTTCCCTTAGCCTACAATGATTGCACCCAACATACTTCCCCTACAAATTTTTAAACCAATGATCAGGTATTGATCAAATCTCAGCCCCACTCCTAGTACTTTCCTGCTGACTTCTTCCACTCATACTTATTGCCAGCCAAAACCACCTTCACCCCGAACCAATGACACGAAAATATATCTTCATCACCACTCTTATTACTATCCAACCCTTTATTCTCCTAGCCTTTTCATCCACAGAACTATCCTTATTTTACATCTCTTTCGAAGCTACCCTAATTCCAACACTAATTTTAATCACACGATGAGGCAACCAACCAGAACGTCTTAGCGCTGGCATTTATCTTTTATTTTATACCCTAATCAGCTCCCTCCCCCTGCTAATCGCTCTTCTACACCTCCACATACAAACAGGCACACTTCACATACCTACCATAAAACTTCTACATCCCCTATCATCATCGTCATGGACTAACATTCTATCAAGCATAGCACTCTTAACAGCATTTATAGTTAAAGCCCCACTATATGGACTTCACCTATGACTGCCAAAAGCTCATGTAGAAGCTCCCATTGCAGGATCCATACTCCTCGCTGCCCTCCTCCTAAAATTAGGTGGTTATGGTATCATACGAATTACTGCAATTACAGGCCCACTAACTACCTACCTCTCCTACCCGTTCCTTACCCTCGCCCTATGAGGCGCACTAATAACCAGCTCCATCTGCCTACGCCAAACTGATCTAAAATCACTAATCGCATACTCATCTATTAGCCACATAGGCCTCACAATCGCTGCCTGCATAATCCAAACTGAATGATCCTTCTCAGGAGCCATAACCCTTATAATCGCCCATGGCCTCACCTCCTCCATATTATTCTGCCTGGCAAACACAAACTACGAACGTACACACAGTCGTATCCTGATCCTAACCCGAGGCTTACAATCTCTACTCCCCCTCATATGCACATGATGACTTCTAGCCAACCTAACAAACATAGCCCTCCCCCCAACAATCAATCTCATAGCCGAACTTACCATTATAATCAGCCTATTCAAATGATCCCCTTTTACAATCATTCTAACTGGCCTTGCAACCCTACTCACCGCCTCCTACAGCCTGACCATATTCCTCGCTACTCAACGAGGAGCACCTCCCTCTCACATCACCTCAATTCACTGCACAACCACACGAGAACACCTACTAATAACCCTTCACACCTTACCCATACTTCTCTTAATCACTAAACCAGAACTCATTTCAAATTATATATAATGCGAATATAGTTTCAACCCAAACATTAGACTGTGATTCTAAAAATAGAAGTTCAAACCTCCTTATTCGCCAAGGGGCGGTTTAACCAGCAAGAACTGCTAACTCCTGCATCTGAGACTAAACTCTCAGCCCCCTTACTTTTAAAGGATAATAGTAATCCACTGGTCTTAGGAGCCACTAATCTTGGTGCAACTCCAAGTAAAAGTAATAAAAACCTTATTACTCCTTAATACCATAACCCTACTAACACTAACAATCCTCTCTATGCCAATCATTTCCACCCTCATCTTCTCCAATCACAAAAATACCCCTTCAACTATTACTTCCTATGTAAAATCTGCTTTCCTCATCAGTCTCATTCCATAATCACCTATATGCTCTCCGGAACCAATACAATTACCTCCTACTGACACTGAAATCTCACCACCAACTTCAAGATCCTCATAAGCTTTAAACTCGACCAATATTCCACAGTATTTTTTCCTATCGCCTTATTTGTAACCTGATCAATTATACAATTCGCAACCTGATACATAGCTTCAGACCCCTCTATCACTAAATTCTTCTTATACCTCCTCATATTCCTAATTGCTATACTCGTCCTAACAGTCGCCAACAACATATTCATACTTTTTATCGGCTGAGAAGGAGTAGGCATTATATCCTTTCTCCTAATTGGTTGATGACACGGACGAACTGACGCTAATACTGCGCCCTCCAAGCAATCATCTACAACCGAATTGGAGATATTGGACTTATTATATGCATAGCCTGACTAGCCTCCTCTATTAACTCATGAGACATCCAACCCCAACACAACAATCAAATCCCCATCCTCCCACTCCTAGGATTAATTATTGCTGCTACCGGCAAATCCGCACAATTTGGTCTTCACCCATGACTCCCTGCTGCCATAGAAGGCCCCACACCAGTATCTGCCCTATTACACTCAAGCACTATAGTTGTAGCCGGCATCTTCCTACTTATTCGCACCCACCCCATGTTCTCCAACTCCCTAACAGCCCTAACCCTGTGCTTATGTTTAGGTGCTATCTCCACTATATTTGCAGCTATCTGCGCATTAACACAAAATGATATTAAAAAATCATTGCTTTCTCTACATCTAGCCAACTCGGACTAATAATAGTAACCATCGGTCTTAACCTCCCTCAACTAGCATTCCTACACATCTCCACTCACGCCTTCTTCAAAGCCATACTATTCCTATGCTCAGGCTCAATTATCCACAACCTTGCCGGAGAACAAGACATCCGAAAAATAGGTGGATTACAAAACTTCTCCCCATAACCTCTTCCTGCCTCACCATCGGCAACCTTGCCCTGATCGGCACCCCCTTCTTAGCCGGGTTCTACTCCAAAGACCTTATCATCGAGAGCCTCAACAATTCCTACCTAAACTCTTGAGCCCTACTACTTACATTACTCGCTACATCATTTACAGCTACATACAGTCTACGAATAACTCTTATAGTTCAAACCGGATATTGTCGAATCACCCCTACAGCCCCCATTAACGAAACATACCTAATATCCTAAACCCCATGACCCGCCTCGCTTTAGGAAGCATTACTGCAGGTATTCTAATCTCATCCAACATACTTCCCACAAAAACACTTCCAATAACAATACCCACCATCATCAAAATTGCCGCTCTCCTAGTCACAATCCTAGGTATCCTCTTAGCCCTAGAACTAACAAACCTAACCCACAACCTTACTCTCCCTAACCAAAATACCCTAATGAACTTCTCTCTAACATTAGGTTACTTCAACCCACTTAGCCACCGAACAACCTCCACTAAACTCCTCAACTCTGGACAAAAAATTGCATCCCACCTAATTGACTTATCATGATGCAAAAAAATCGGACCAGAAGGACTTGCCGATATCCAACTCTTAGCCACAAAATCCTGCACCCCATTACACTCAGGATTAATTAAAACCTACCTAAGCTCCTTTGCCTTGTCAATCTTTATCTTACTTCTACTTAACTAATGGCCCCAAACATCCGAAAATCACACCCCCTACTTAAAATCATCAACAACTCCCTAATTGACCTACCATCCCCCTCAAACATTTCAACCTGATGGAACTTCGGATCCTTACTAGGAATCTGTCTCATTACACAAATCCTAACTGGATTACTACTAGCCACTCACTATACAGCCGACACCTCCCTAGCCTTTCACTCTGTAGCCCATATCTGCCGAGACATCCAATATGGCTGACTTATCCGTAATCTTCACGCAAACGGAGCCTCCTTCTTCTTTATCTGCATCTACTTACATATTGGACGAGGACTATACTATGGCTCATACCTCTACAAAGAGACATGAAATACTGGAGTTATCCTACTCTTTACACTTATAGCCACAGCTTTTGTAGGCTATGTTCTGCCATGAGGACAAATATCCTTCTGAGGAGCTACCGTTATCACTAATCTTCTTTCAGCCATTCCCTACATCGGCCAAACCCTTGTTGAATGAGCCTGAGGAGGATTTTCCGTAGACAACCCCACCCTAACGCGATTCTTCGCCCTTCACTTCCTCTTACCTTTCCTCATCGCAAGCCTCTCAATCATTCACCTAACTTTCCTCCACGAATCCGGCTCTAATAATCCCCTAGGAATCATCTCCCATTGCGACAAAATTCCATTTCACCCCTATTTTACCACAAAAGACATTCTAGGATTCATCTTACTATTTATCCCACTCTTAACCCTCACCTTCTTCTTCCCAAACCTTCTAGGAGACCCAGAAAACTTTACCCCAGCCAATCCACTAACCACACCTCCACATATTAAACCAGAATGATACTTCCTATTTGCATACGCAATTTTACGATCAATCCCCAATAAACTAGGAGGTGTACTGGCCCTAACCGCCTCCATTTTAATCCTCCTCCTCATTCCACTCCTCCACAAATCCAAACTACGCTCCATAACTTTTCGGCCCCTATCTCAAACACTATTCTGACTTCTATTTACCAATCTACTCATCCTAACATGAATCGGGAGCCAACCTGTAGAACATCCATTCATCATTATCGGACAAGTAGCTTCTTTCACCTACTTCCTCACACTACTCTTCCTATTCCCCACCATTGCAACCCTAGAAAACAAAATCCTCTATTAATACTCTAATAGTTTATTAAAACATTGGTCTTGTAAACCAAAAATTGAAGAATTGTTCTTCTTAGAGTATCTTTCCCCCCGCCTAATTACAGAATGGGGGGGGGGAAGGGGGGGGGGGGAAAAATTTAAAGGGAAAGGTAAGGAAAAAGTAAAGGAAGAAAACAGAGGGATAATAAACACTAGAAAACTCACCAACCTCAACATCTCAGAAAGAGAGGACTTAAACCTCTACCTCCAGCTCCCAAAGCTGGTATTCTCCACTAAACTACCTTCTGACTCCCCCACACCTAAACTGCCCGAACTGCCCACATGACAGACCCCGCACCAACTCCAACACCACAAACAGTGTCAAAAACAAACCTCACCCCGCCACTACAAACATCCCCGCTCCCCAAGAATAAAACATAGCTACTCCACTAAAATCCACTCGGACCACAGCACTCCCCCCACAATCCACCGTTCCTACCCATCACTCCTCTAACCCCACAAAATCTCACACCACCCCACCCATTAGAATTACCACTACAAACCCCACCCCATACCCTAAAACTCGTCAATCTCCCAAGCCTCAACATAAGGATCCGCAGCCAAAGACACACAGTACACAAACACCACCAGCATGCCCCCCAAATATACCAAAAATAAGGCCAATGAGATAAAAGATACCCCCAACTCAGCAACCACCCACACCCTACCACAGATGCCACCACCAGACCCATCGCCCCATACTGCGGCGATGGGTTTGATGCCACTGCCAAAGCACCTAAAATAAAGCAAACCCCTAAGAAAGATACAAAGTACATCATAATTCTTGCTTGGCTACAATCCAAGGGCTGCAGTCTGAAAAACTGCCGTTGTACTCAACTACAAGAACACCTA
>NW_028290043.1:0-14308 GCF_059628265.1 Tinamus guttatus
GAAGCTGGTCATGCGCACGGGGGGCGCGGGGGGCGGCGTGGGGCTGCCCGTGGAGGTGCCCATAGAGTTGGCCATGGTGGTGCCCATGGTGGTGCCCATGGAGGTGCCCATTGCATTGGCCATGGTGGTCCCCATGGTGGTACCCATGGAGGTGCCCATTGCATTGGCCATGGTGGTCCCCATGGTGGTGCCCATGGAGGTGCCCATTGCATTGGCCATGGTGGTCCCCATGGTGGTACCCATGGAGGTGCCCATTGCATTGGCCATGGTGGTGCCCATGGTGGTCCCCATGGTGGTACCCATTGCATTGGCCATGGAGGTGCCCATGGAGGTGCCCATTGCATTGGCCATGGTGGTGCCCATGGTGGTGCCCATGGAGGTGCCCATGATGGTGCCCATGGAGGTGCCCATTGCATTGGCCATGGTGGTGCCTGTAGCGTTGGCCATGGAGGTGCCCATCATGTTGGCCATGGAGGTGCCCGTAGAGTTGGCCATGGTGGTGCCCTTGGAGGTGCCCATGGAGGTGCCCATTGCATTGGTCATGGCGGTGTCCATCCTGTTGGCCATGGTGGTGCCCATGGTGGTGCCCATAGAGCTGGCCATGGTGGTGTCCATGGAGATGCCCATAGAGTTGGCCATGGAGGTGCCCATTGCATCGGCCATCGTGTTGGTCAAGGTAGTGCCCATTGCGCTGCTCATGGAGGTGCCCATGGTGGGGCCTGCAGCGTTGGCCATGGGGCTGCCCATTGCGTTGACCATGGTGGTGGTGCCCATCGTGTTGACCATGGTGGTGCCCATCGTGTTGGCCATGGTGGTGCCCATCGTGTTGGTCATGGTGGTGCCCATGGTGGTGCCCATAGCATTGGCCGTGGTGGTGCCCATCGTGTTGGCCGTGGTGTTGACCGTCATGTTGGCCATGCTGGTGCCCATGGGGCTGCCCATGGAGGTGCCCATAGGCTTTCCTATGACGGTGCCCATAGTGTTACCCATGGAGGTGCCCATGGTGGTGCCCATAGAGTTGTCCATGGTGGTCCCCATGGAAGTGCCCATAGAGTTGTCCATGGTGGTCCCCATGGAGGTCCCCATGGAGGTGCCCATGGAGTTGGCCATGGGGCTGCCCATGGAGGTGCCCATGGAGGTGCCCATGGAGGTCCCCATGGAGGTGCCCATGGAGGTGCCCATAGAGTTGGCCATGGGGCTGCCCATGGAGGTCCCCATGGAGGTGCCCATGGAGGTGCCCATGGAGGTCCCCATGGAGGTGCCCATGGAGGTGCCCATGGAGGTGCCCATGGGTTTGCCAATGACGGTGCCCATGGCGTTCCCCATAGCGCTCCCCATAGCGCCCCCCACGTCGCCCCCCACGTCGCCCCCCTCGGGCGGGTGCAGGTAGAAGGCGGCCGGGGCCCCGTCGGGCCGGCGCCGCTCGGAGCAGTGGATGATCCGCAGGGCCTCCTCGATGCTGGGCAGCCCCGGGGACACCGGGGGTGACACCGGGGGTGACACCGGTGGTGACACCGGGGGTGACACCGGGGGTGACACCGGGGGTGGCACCGGGGGTGGCACCGCGGGTGGCCCCGCGAGGCCGTCGCTGCTGGCCGAGCGCGCGGGGGCGCCCAGGGGGTTCCCCATGACCACGGCGACGTCGCTGTCGAGGCCGAACGGGAGGCTGGAGGACACGGCCCGGGACAGCGGGTGGCTGCGGGGAGGGGGCGTCAGCACAGCGCCCCATAGCGCCCCATAGCGCCCCATAGCGCCCAGTGTGCCCCACGGAACCCGCTGTGCCCCATGGTGCCCCATAGCACCCAGTGCACCCAGTGCACCCAGTGCACCCCATAGCACCCGAACGGGAGGCTGGAGGACACGGCCCGGGACAGCGGGTGGCTGCGGGGAGGGGGCGTCACCACAGCGCCCCATAGCGCCCCATAGCGCCCCATGGTGCCCCATAGCGCCCCATGGTGCCCAGTGTGCCCCACGGAACCCGCTGTGCCCCATGGTGCCCCATAGCGCCCAGCGTGCCCCACGGAACCCGCTGTGCCCCATGGTGCCCCATAGCATCCAATGTACCCAGTGCACCCCATAGCACCCGAACGGGAGGCTGGAGGACACGGCCCGCGACAGCGGGTGGCTGCGGGGAGGGGGTGTCACCACAGCGCCCCATAGCGCCCCATAGCGCCCCATGGTGCCCCATAGCACCCAGTGTGCCTCACGGAACCCGCTGTGCCCCATGGTGCCCCATAGCACCCAGTGCACCCAGTGCACCCCATAGCACCCGAACGGGAGGCTGGAGGACACGGCCCGCGACAGCGGGTGGCTGCGGGGAGGGGGCGTCAGCATAGCGCCCCATAGCGCCCCATAGCGCCCCATGGTGCCCCATAGCGCCCCATAGCGCCCCATAGCGCCCCATAGCGCCCCATAGCACCCAGTGCACCCAGTGCACCCCATAGCACCCGAACGGGAGGCTGGAGGACACGGCCCGCGACAGCGGGTGGCTGCGGGGAGGGGGCGTCAGCATAGCGCCCCATAGCGCCCCATAGCGCCCCATAGCGCCACATAGCACCCCATAGCGCCACATAGCGCCCAGTGTGCCCCACGGAACTCGCTGTGCCCCATGGTGCCCCATAGCGCCCAGTGTGCCCCACGGAACCCGCTGTGCCCCATGGTGCCCCATAGCGCCCAGTGTGCCCCACGGAACCCGCTGTGCCCCATAGCACCCAGTGCACCCCATAGCACCCGAACGGGAGGCTGGAGGACACGGCCTGCAACAGCGGGTGGCTGCGGGGAGGGGGGCGTCACCACAGCGCCCCATAGCGCCCCATAGCACCCCATAGCACCCAGTGTGCCCCGTAGTGCCCCATAGCACCCCATAGCACCCGCTGTGCCCCATAGCACCCGAACGGGAGGCTGGAGGACACGGCCCGCAACAGCGGGTGGCTGCGGGGAGGGGGGTGTCACCACAGCGCCCCATAGCGCCCCATAGCGCCCCATGGTGCCCCATGGCGCCCCATAGCACCCCATAGCACCCAATGTACCCAGTGCACCCCATAGCACCCGAACGGGAGGCTGGAGGACACGGCCCGGGGCAGCGGGTGGCTGCGGGGCGGGGGGCGTCACCTGCTGCGCCCCATAGCGCCCCATAGCGCCCCATAGCACCCCATAGCACCCCATGGCGCCCCATAGCACCCAGTGCGCACCATGACACCCAGTGTGCCCCACGGCACCCAATGCACCCGCTGCGCCCCACGGCACCCCATGGCGCCCCATAGCACCCAGTGCGCACCATGACACCTAGTGTGTCCCACAGCACCCACTGCACCCCCATGGCACCCAGTCCATCCCATGGCACCCAGTGTGCCCCATGGCACCCACTGCACCCCCACGGCACCCAGTGCGCCCCACAGCCCCCACCTTCCCCCCACGGCACCCGGTGCCCCCCCTCACCTCAGGGGCCTCTTGCCCCAGGCCTTGCCGAAGGGCCCCTCGCCGTGGGGCAGGGAGGGCGACGGCTGCCGGGCGCCTGCGGGCGGGGGGCGCTCGGACCCACAGCCCCACGGAGCCCCACGGAGCCCCCCAGGGCACTCCCAGCCCCACAGCGCCCCACGGAGCCCCCCAGGGCACCCACAGCCCCACGGAGCCCCATAGAGCCCCCATAGAGCCCCCAGGCCCACAGCGTCCCATAGAGCCCCCCAGGGCACCCACAGCCCCACGGAGCCCCATAGAGCCCCCCAGGGCACCCCCAGCCCCATAGCGCCCCACAGCCCCCCCAGGGCACCCCCAGCCCCACAGCACCCCAAGGATCTCCACCCCAGAGCCCCCCACCCCCCCAGGGCACCCTATAGCCCCCATAGGGCCTCCAGGGCACCCCAAATCCGCCCCCAGCCCCATAGTGCCCCCAGCCCCATAGCACTCCCCCATAGCGCGCCATAGCCCCCTAAGGCCCCCCATAGCCCCCCAGCCCCATAGCGCCCCCATAGCACCCCAAAGCCCTCCCAGTCCCATAGCCCCCCTAAGGCCCCCCCCAGAGCACCCCATAGCCCCCCCAGCCCCATAGTGCCCCCAGCCCCATAGCACGCCCCCATAGCGCGCCATAGCCCCCTAAGGCCCCCCCATAGCCCCCCCAGCCCCATAGCGCCCCATAGCGCCCCATAGCCCCCCAGCCCCATAGCGCCCCTAAGGCCCCCCCAGAGCACCCTAAAGCCCCCCCAGCCCCATAGCGCCCCATAGCGCCCCATAGCCCCCCCAGCCCCATAGCGCCCCATAGCGCCCCATAGCCCCCCAGCCCCATAGCGCCCCATAGCGCCCCCAGGGTCTCACCGAGGGCGGGGGGGGAGGCCCCTCCCCCCGGCAGCAGCGGGTGCCGCAGGCTGAACCCGGGGGGGCTGCGGGGGGGGGGGCGGAGGGAGGAGGTCACGTGGGTGCCGAGACCCCGCCCCCCGCCCCGCCCCCCGCCCCTCCCCCCTCACCTGCTCTTGGGGGCGGGGCCGTCGCTGGCGCCGGGGGGCTCCTCTGGGGGGGGGGGGGAGTGAGTGACCCCCCCAAGTGTCCCCAATGTCCCCAATGTCCCCAACGTCCCCATGTCCCCAACGTCCCCATGGCCCCATGTCCCCAATGTCCTCAATGTCCCCAATGTCCCCAACGTCCCCAATGTCCCCAACGTCCCCATGTCCCCGCCCCCAATGCCCCCCCCCCCGCCAGGGTGGGACCCCCCCATGGGGCTTGGGGACCCCCCCATGTGTCACCCCCCCCCATGTCATGTCCCCCCCCCCCGGTGTCACGTGTCCCCCCATATCGCGACACCCCCATATCGCCCCCCCCCATATCCCAACACCCCCATATCGTGCCCCCCACCCCCATATCGTGACACCCCCATATCCCAACACCCCCATATCGCGCCCCCCCCATATCGCGACACCCCCCATATCGCGACACCCCCCATATCGCGACACCCCACATCACGGCCCCCCATATTGCGACACCCCCATATCGTGATACCCCCATATCACAACACCCCATATCGAGCCCCCCCATATCGCGACACCCCCCTATCGTGCCCCATGTTGTGACCCCCCCCATATCAGCCCCCTCATATCCCAACACCCCCATATCGTGCCCCCCACCCCCACATCGTGACACCCCCATATCGTGACCCCCCATATCGCGACACCCCCATATCACGACATTCCCACATCGCCCCCCCATATCGTGCCCCCTACCCCCACATCGCGTCCCCCCCATATCGCGACCCCCCCCATATCGCGACCCCCCCATATCGTGCCCCCCACCCCCATATCGCGACACCCCCATATCGTGATACCCCCATGTCACAACACCCCATACCGCGCCCCCCCATATCAGCCCCCCCACATCGCGCCCCCCATATCGTGCCCCCCATATCGCGACACCCCCATATCGCGACCCCCCCATATCGCGACCCCCCCATATCGCCCCCCCATATCGCCCCCCATATCGCGACCCCCCCATATCGCAACACCCCCATATCGCCCCCCATATCGCCCCCCCATATCGCCCCCCCATATCGCGACCCCCCCATATCGCCCCCCATATCGTGACACCCCCATATCGTGCCCCCCATATCGCCCCCCCCATATCGCCCCCCCATATCGCGACCCCCCCATATCGCCCCCCATATCGTGACACCCCCATATCGTGCCCCCCCATATCACGACCCCCCCCATATCGCCCCCCATATCGCGACACCCCCATCTCGCCCCCCCGTATCGCGACCCCCCCATATCGCCCCCCATATCGCGACCCCCCCATATCGCCCCCCATATCGTGACACCCCCTATCGTGCCCCCCCATATCGTGCCCCCCATATCGCGACCCCCCCATATCGCCCCCCATATCGTGACACCCCCATATCGTGCCCCCCCATATCGTGCCCCCCATATCGTGACCCCCCCATATCGCGACCCCCCCCATATCGCCCCCCATATCGCGACCCCCCCATATCGTGACACCCTCATATCGCGACCCCCCCATATCGCCCCCCATATCGTGACACCCCCATATCGCCCCCCCCATATCGTGACCCCCCATATCGCGCCCCCCCCATCTCGCCCCCCCATCTCGCCCCCCCGTACCCAGCGCCCCCCCCGGCGGCCGCAGCCCCTCCAGGCACACGAAGAGCTCGGCCAGGAAGGCCCCGACGTTCACCTGGGGGGGGGGGGGTCAGGGGGGGCCGGGACCCCCAAACGGGGACCAGGGACCCCCCCCACAGTGTCCCCAATGTCCCCGTGAGCACAGGGACCCCCCCCCAATGTCCCCATGGGCACAGGGACCCCCCCACAGTGTCCCCAATGTCCCCGTGAGCACAGGGACCCCCCCAATGTCCCCATGGGCACAGGGACCCCCCCCCCCCAGTGTCCCCAATGTCCCCAAGGGCAGGAGACCCCCCCCAAATGTCCCCATGGGCACAGGGACCCCCCCCCAGTGTCCCCAATGTCCCTGTTAGCACAGGGACCCCCCCCACGCCAGTGTCCCCAGTGTCCCCAATGTCCCCGTGGGCACGAGACCCCCCCCCCCCCAGTGTCCCCAATGTCCCCATGGGCACAGGGACCCCCCCCAGTGTCCCCAATGTCCCCAAGGGCAGGAGACCCCCCCCAATGTCCCCATGGGCACAGGGACCCCCCCCCCAGTGTCCCCAATGTCCCCATGGGCAGGAGACCCCCCCCAAATGTCCCCATGGGCACAGGGACCCCCCCCACAGTGTCCCCAATGTCCCTGTTAGCACAGGGACCCCCCCCACCCCAGTGTCCCCAGTGTCCCCAATGTCCCCGTGGGCACGAGACCCCCCCCCCCCAGTGTCCCCAGTGTCCCCAGTGTCCCCATAGACACGAGACCCCCCCCCCAGTGTCCCCAATGTCCCCATGGGCACAGGGACCCCCCCCCCCCCCAGTGTCCCCAGTGTCCCCATGGGCACAGGGACCCCCCCCGCAAATGTCCCCATGGGAATAGGACCCTCCCCCCCCAGTGTCCCTATAGCCACAGGACCCCCCCCAAATGTCCCCAATGTCCCCAGTGTCCCCAATGTCCCCAGATGGCCCCGTGCCCCAGTGCCCCCTGGATCCCCCCATGTCCCCGATGTCCCCAGTGTCCCCGCAGTGTCACCCTGAGTGCGGGGGCCATGTACAGCAGTGTCCCCATGTCCCCAATGTCCCCAGTGTCCCTGTGTCCCCAGTGTCCCCGCCTTGTCCCCCCGTCCAGCGTCACCCTGAGCGCGGGCGCCATGTACAGCAGTGTCCCCGTGTCCCCACGTCCCCATGCAGTGTCCCCATTGTCCCCACATTGTCCCCATTGTCACCCTCAGCGCGGGTGCCATGTACAGCAGGTCCCCATGCAGTGTCCCCATGTTCCCCATTGTCCCCAATGTCCCAATGTCCCAATTGTCACCCTGAGCACGGGCGCCATGTACAGCAGTGTCCCCGTGTCCCCATTGTCCCCCCCCGTGTCCCCGCAGTGTCCCCTCATTGTCACCCTGAGCGCAGGTGCCATGTACAGCAGGTCCCCATGTCCCCACATCCCCATGCAGTGTCCCCATTGTCCCCAGTGTCCCCACATTGTCCCCATGTCCCCATTGTCACCCTCAGCGCAGGTGCCATGTACAGCAGTGTCCCCATGTCCCCACATTGTCCCCATTGTCCCCATGCAGTGTCCCCTCATTGTCACCCTGAGCGCAGGTGCCATGTACAGCAGGTCCCCATGCAGTGTCCCCGTGTTCCCCATTGTCCCCGCAGTGTCCCACATTGTCCCCATTGTCACCCTGAGCGCGGGTGCCATGTACAGCAGTGTCCCCATGTCCCCATTGTCCCCATTGTCCCCACATTGTCCCCAATGTCCCCTCATTGTCACCCTCAGCGCGGGTGCCATGTACAGCAGTGTCCCCATGTCCCCATGTTCCCCATGTCCCCATTGTCCCCACATTGTCACCCTGAGCGCGGGTGCCATGTACAGCAGGTCCCCATGTCCCCACATCCCCATGCAGTGTCCCCATGTCCCCAGTGTCCCCATTGTCCCCATTGTCCCCGCAGTGTCACCCTGAGTGCGGGTGCCATGTACAGCAGTGTCCCCGTGTTCCCCATGTCCCCAATGTCCCCACACTGTCCCCATGGCCCCATTCTCCCTGCAGTGTCCCCTCACTGTCACCCTCAGAGCAGGTGCCATGTACAGCAGGTCCCCATGCAGTGTCCCCATGTTCCCCATGTCCCCATGTCCCCACATTGTCCCCAATGTCCCCTCATTGTCACCCTCAGCGCAGGTGCCATGTACAGCAGGTCCCCATGCAGTGTCCCCATGTCCCCATTGTCCCCAATGTCCCCATTGTCACCCTCAGCGCAGGTGCCATGTACAGCAGGTCCCCATGCAGTGTCCCCATGTCCCCATGTCCCCATTGTCCCCATTGTCCCCATTGTCACCCTCAGCGCAGGTGCCATGTACAGCAGTGTCCCCATGTTCCCCATGTCCCCACATTGTCCCCATTGTCCCCTCATTGTCACCCTCAGCGCAGGTGCCATGTACAGCAGGTCCCCATGCAGTGTCCCCATTGTCCCCACATTGTCCCCATTGTCCCCATTGTCCCCATTGTCCCCATTGTCACCCTCAGCGCAGGTGCCATGTACAGCAGGTCCCCATGCAGTGTCCCCATGTCCCCATTGTCCCCATTGTCCCCATTGTCCCCATTGTCACCCTCAGTGCAGGTGCCATGTACAGCAGGTCCCCATGCAGTGTCCCCATGTCCCCATGCAGTGTCCCCAAGTCCCCATGTCCCCACATTGTCCCCATTGTCCCCATTGTCCCCTCATTGTCACCCTCAGCGCAGGTGCCATGTACAGCAGGTCCCCATGCAGTGTCCCCATGTTCCCCATGTCCCCATGTCCCCATTGTCCCGAATGTCCCCTCATTGTCACCCTCAGCGCAGGTGCCATGTACAGCAGGTCCCCATGCAGTGTCCCCATGTCCCCATTGTCCCCATGTCCCCACATTGTCCCCATTGTCTCCAATGTCCCCTCATTGTCACCCTCAGCGCAGGTGCCATGTACAGCAGGTCCCCATGCGGTGTCCCCATGTCCCCATTGTCCCCAATGTCCCCTCATTGTCACCCTCAGCGCAGGTGCCATGTACAGCAGTGTCCCCATGTCCCCATGCAGTGTCCCCGTGTTCCCCATGTCCCCATTGTCCCCACATTGTCCCCATGTCCCCCCATTGTCACCCTCAGCGCAGGTGCCATGTACAGCAGGTCCCTATGCAGTGTCCCCATTGTCCCCACATTGTCCCCATTGTCCCCATTGTCACCCTCAGCGCGGGTGCCATGTACAGCAGGTCCCCATGCAGTGTCCCCATGTCCCCATGTTCCCCATGCCCCCATTGTCCCCAATGTCCCCTCATTGTCACCCTCAGCGCAGGTGCCATGTACAGCAGGTCCCCATGCAGTGTCCCCATTGTCCCCACAGTGTCCCCATTGTCCCCATTGTCCCCTCATTGTCACCCTGAGCGCAGGTGCCATGTACAGCAGGTCCCCATGTCCCCATGCAGTGTCCCCATGTCCCCATGTCCCCATTGTCCCCACATTGTCCCCACATTGTCCCCATTGTCACCCTGAGCGCAGGTGCCATGTACAGCAGGTCCCCATGTCCCCATGCAGTGTCCCCATTGTCCCCATTGTCCCCATTGTCCCTGCAGTGTCCCCATTGTCACCCTCAGCGCAGGTGCCATGTACAGCAGGTCCCCATTGTCCCCACAGTGTCCCCATTGTCCCCATTGTCCCCACATTGTCCCCAATGTCCCCTCATTGTCACCCTGAGCGCAGGTGCCATGTACAGCAGGTCCCCATGCAGTGTCCCCATGCAGTGTCCCCATGTTCCCCATTGTCCCCATTGTCCCCATTGTCCCCATTGTCACCCTCAGCGCGGGTGCCATGTACAGCAGGTCCCCATGCAGTGTCCCCATGTCCCCATGTTCCCCATGTCCCCATTGTCCCCACATTGTCCCCACATTGTCCCCAATGTCCCCTCATTGTCACCCTCAGTGCAGGTGCCATGTACAGCAGGTCCCCATGCAGTGTCCCCATGTCCCCACATTGTCCCCATTGTCCCCATTGTCCCCATTGTCACCCTCAGCGCAGGTGCCATGTACAGCAGGTCCCCATGCAGTGTCCCCATGTTCCCCATGTCCCCATTGTCCCCGCAGTGTCCCCATGTCCCCATGTCCCCATTGTCCCCATTGTCCCCACAGTGTCCCCATTGTCACCCTCAGCGCAGGTGCCATGTACAGCAGGTCCCCATGCAGTGTCCCCATTGTCCCCACATTGTCCCCATTGTCCCCATTGTCCCCACAGTGTCCCCATTGTCACCCTCAGCGCAGGTGCCATGTACAGCAGGTCCCCATGCAGTGTCCCCATGTTCCCCATGTCCCCATGTCCCCATTGTCCCCATTGTCCCCAATGTCCCCTCATTGTCACCCTGAGCGCAGGTGCCATGTACAGCAGGTCCCCATGCAGTGTCCCCATGTTCCTACATTGTCCCCATTGTCCCCATTGTCCCCATTGTCCCCTCATTGTCACCCTCAGCGCAGGTGCCATGTACAGCAGGTCCCCATGCAGTGTCCCCATGTTCCCATGTTCCCCATGTCCCCATTGTCCCCATTGTCCCCAATGTCCCCCCATTGTCACCCTCAGCGCAGGTGCCATGTACAGCAGGTCCCCATGCAGTGTCCCCAAGTCCCCATTGTCCCCATTGTCCCCAATGTCCCCCCATTGTCACCCTCAGCGCAGGTGCCATGTACAGCAGGTCCCCATGCAGTGTCCCCATGTCCCCACATTGTCCCCATGTCCCCATGTCCCCAATGTCCCCTCATTGTCACCCTCAGTGCAGGTGCCATGTACAGCAGGTCCCCATGCAGTGTCCCCATGTCCCCATTGTCCCCAATGTCCCCTCATTGTCACCCTCAGCGCAGGTGCCATGTACAGCAGGTCCTCCAGCGCCAGGGGGCAGCGCCCGCCCAGGTGGCGCCCGCAGAAATCCCGGACGAGCTGCAGGTTGTGGAGGCTGTCGGCGACCGACACCGGCTCCGAGAGACACACGTCTGGGGGGGACAGGGGACATGGGGACATGTCACCAAGGGGACATGGGTGTCACCAAGGGGGACACGACACCGGCTCCGAGAGACACACGTCTGGGGACAGGGACATGGGGACATGTCACCAAGGGGGACATGTCACCAAGGGGGACACGGCATGGGGACACAGCGGGGGTACAGGGTACAGGGACACGGCAGGTTGTGGAGGCTGTCGGCGACCGACACCGGCTCGGACAGACACACGTCTGGGGACATGGGACATGGGGACATGTCACCAAGGGGACACGGGTGTCACCAAGGGGACACGGCATGGGGACACAGCGGGGGTACAGGGTACAGGGACATGGCAGGTTGTGGAGGCTGTCGGCGACCGACACCGGCTCCGAGAGACACACGTCTGGGGACAACAGGGGACATGGGACATGTCACCAAGGGGGACACGACAAAGGGGACATGGCACAGGGACACGGTACAGGGACACAACATGGGGACATGGCACAGGGGACACAGCAGGTTGTGGAGGCTGTCGGTGACCGACACCGGCTCCGAGAGACACACGTCTGGGGGGGACAGGGGACATGGCGACATGTCACCAAGGGGACATGGGTGTCACCAAGGGGGACACGGCATGGGGACAAGGCACGGGGACATGGCACAGGGGACACAGCGAGGGGACACGGTCCAGGGGACACAGCAGGTTGTGGAGGCTGTCGGCGACCGACACCGGCTCGGACAGACACACGTCTGGGGGGGACAGGGGACATGGGGACATGGGGACATGTCACCAAGGGGACACGGGTGTCACCAAGGGGGACACGGCATGGGGACACAGGCGGGGGTACAGGGTACAGGGACACGGCAGGTTGTGGAGGCTGTCGGCGACCGACACCGGCTCGGACAGACACACGTCTGGGGACATGGGGACATGGGGACACGGGTGTCACCAAGGGAGACATGACACCGGCTCCAAGAGACACACGTCTGGGGGGGACATGGGTGTCACCGGGGGGACATGGCACAGGGGACATGGCAGGTTGTGGAGGCTGTCGGTGACCGACACCGGCTCCAACAGACACGTCTGGGGACATGGGGACACGGGTGTCACCAGGCGGGACACGGTACGGGGGGACACAGCACGGGAGGGGACACGGCACAGGGACATGGCACGGGGGACACGGCAGGGGACACACGTGTCACCGCGGGACACGGCACAGGGACACACACACACGTGGCGTCACTGTCCCCCCCCCAGCACTGGCTGTCACCTCACGACAGCCCCCCCGTGTCACCTCCCTCTCCCAGCAGCCCCCCCATAGGAGCCCCCCCATAGGAGCCCCCCCCCTTATCCCCCCCATAGGATCCCCCCAGCAGCCCCCCCATAGCAGCCCCCCCTTCCCCTCCTCTTGCCCCCCCGAGCCCCCCCCCGAGCCCCAGCTCCCCCATAGGAGCCCCCCCATAGGAGCCCCCCCATTGTAGCCCCCCCCTTACCCCCCCCATGGGATCCCCCCCAGCAGCCCCCCCATAGGAGCCCCCCCCACAGCAGCCCCCCCCCAGTAGCCCCTCCTTCCCCTCCTCTTGCCCCCCCCCTTGCCCCCCCGAGCCCCAGCCCCCCCAATAGGACCCCCCCACAGCAGCCCCCCCATTGAGGCCCCCCCCCATTGCAGCCCCCCCCATAGGGACCCCCCCCAGCAGCCCCCCCATGCGCCAGGCCCCCCCATAGGAGCCCCCCCATAGGAGCCCCCCCATTGGAGGCCCCCCCCTTACCCCCCCCATAGGAGGCCCCCCCCACAGCAGCCCCCCATTGCAGCCCCCCCATAGGAGCCATATGGGCCCCCCATAGGGGCCATAGGAGGCCCCCCCTTACCCCCCCCATAGGATCCCCCCCAGCAGCCCCCCCATAGGAGACCCCCCCATTGCCCCCCCGTGCCCCAGGCCCCCCCATAGGAGCCCCCCCCATAGGAGACCCCCCCGTTACCCCCCCATAGGATCCCCCCCAGCACCCCCCCCATAGGAGCCCCCCCCCAGCAGCCCCCCCCCAGTAGCCCCCCCTTCCCCTCCTCTTGCCCCCCCGAGCCCCAGCCCCCCCACAGGAGCCCCCCCACAGGAGCCCCCCCCACAGGAGCCCCCCCCGTGCCCCCCCCTCACCCTCGAGCCGCAGGGCCTGTGGACAGTAGTAGTGGATGGTGGCCGCGATGGCCCCCCCGCTGGCCAGGTCCTTCATGGCCCCCACGGGGGGGAAGCAGGGGCTCTGCCGGGGGGGGGCCTTGTCCTTGCGGTACCGGATCTGGGGGGCACCGAGTTGGGGGGGGCCCGCCGGGGGGGGGGGGCGGCCCCACATCCCCCCCACATCCCCCCCCCACATCACCCCCCCCACATCCCCCCCATCCCCCCCCATGCTGCCCCCCCCATGCTGCCCCCCCCCACGTGCTCGAGCCCCCCCCCACATGCTGCCCCCCCCCCCATTCCCAAATATCCATCGGGAGCCGTGGGGGGGGGGGTCATGCAGCCGGGGGGGGCACATGGACACACGGACACTCCTGCAACGCCCCCCCCCATGGAATGAATGGGGGGGTCCCCTATGGAATGAACGGGGGCCCCCATAGAATAAATGGGGGCCCCTATAGAATAAATGGGTGCCCCCCCTATAGAATGAATGGGGGCCCCCCAAATAGGTGCCCCCCTATAGAATGAATGGGGGCCCCCCCATAGAATAAATGGGTGCCCCCTATAGAATAAATAGGTAGCCCCCATAGAATGAATGGGGGCCCCCCCAAATAGGTGCCCCCCTATAGAATGAATGGGGGCCCCCCCATAGAATAAATGGGGGCCCTCCCTATAGAATGAATGGGGCCCCCCCTAAAGAGGTGCCCCCCTATAGAATGAATGGGAGCCCCCCTATAGAATAAATGGGTGCCCCCCTATAGAATGAATGGGGGCCCCCCTATAGAATGAATGGGAGCCCCCCTATAAATAGGTGCCCCCCTATAGAATGAATGAGGGCCCCCCCATAGAATAAATGGGGGCCTCCCCTATAGAATAAATAGGTGCCCCCCCCATAGAATGAATGGGGGCCCCCCTATAGAATGAATGGGGGCCCCCCCATAGAATAAATGGGCCCCCCTATAGAATAGGTGCCTCCCCTATAGAATGAATGGGGGCCCCCCCATAGAATAAATGGGTGACTCCCCTATAGAATAAATAGGTGCCCCCCATAGAC
>NW_028290044.1:0-40258 GCF_059628265.1 Tinamus guttatus
GACTCCCACGCGGGGGGCGGGGCCTGGGGCTGGGGGCGGGGCTGGGGGCGGGACCCGCAGGCGGGGGGCGGGGTCACTGACGGCCTCGGCGTTCCGTCGCTCCTGCTCCAGCGGCGAATCCGGGCGGATCCACGGGGAGACCTTCCCCACGATCAGGGTGTTCCAGTCTGGGACAACGGGGACAACGGGGGGACATTGGGGACAACGGGGACCCCGCGGGGGGCGGGGCGGCCGCGCTGGCCCCGCCCCGCGTGACGTCACGGCGCGGGGGGCGGGGCGTGTCCTCACCCCTCCCGGAGAGCAGCAGGTCCGAGCGCGTGAGCGGCCCCGGGCGCCCCCGGGCCGGGTCCGCCCGGAACTCGCGGCGCTGGCGCGGGTGGAACACCGGCATGCACAGGAAGTCGAACCTGCCGCGCCGGAAGTGGCGTCAGCCGCCGCCGCCACGTGGGGCGCCGCCGCTTCCCGCCGTTTCCCGGTTTTGGCGGGACTCACCCCTGCCGCGCCACGGCGCCCAGCGTGCCCGCCACTTCCGGCACGCAGCTCAGGTCCCGCCCGCTGGACACGCGCGCGCTTCCGGCCGCCATCCCGGGACCGGGAGCGGGAGCCGCCGCCGCCGCCGCTGCCGCCGCCATCGCTGCCGCCGCCCCACCCCTTCCGGCCCCTGCGCCCCGCCCCTTCCGCTGCACTGCGCGCGCTGCACCAATGGCGGCGCGTTGCCCCTAGCGACGGCTCCGCCAATGGGGACGCGTTGCCCCTAGCGACGGCTCCGCCAATGGCCGCGCGTTGCCCCTAGCGACGGCTCCGCCAATGGCGGCGCGTTGCCCCTAGCGACGGCTCCGCCAATGGCCGCGCGTTGCCCCTAGCGACGGCTCCGCCAATGGCGGCGCGTTGCCCCCAGCGACGGCTCCGCCAATGGCGGCGCGTTGCTCCCAGCGACGGCTACGCCAATGGCGGCGCGTTGCCCCTAGCGACACGTTCCCCCCCCCGTCGCAGGCGCAGCCAATCAACGCCCGCAGCGACGGCCCCGCCCCCCGCACAGGCCACGCCCCCTCCCCGCTCCCAACAGAAGCCCATTGGGTAGAAGGGGTTTTTATTGGGGGCGTGAGGCCCCGCCCCTGCACCGGGGTCACCGAGGGGACACCGGGGGGTCACGGGGTCACCACGGGGCTGTTGTTGGTGTCACCAATGACGTCACCGGGGGTTCCCAGGGTCACCAATGACGTCACCGCGGTCACTAATGGCCGCGCGTTGCCCCTAGCAACGGCTCCGCCAATGGCGGTTTCTCACCCCCAAAAACCGCCTTTTTCCCCCCAAAAGCACCGCCCCGCCCCCCCCCCCGGCTCGTTAACTCTGGCCCCTAATGACGTCCGGAGGGCGGAGCCGCGCGGGGAGCGCGGGTGACGTCATGGGCGTGGCCTCCCCCGCCACGCCCCCTCCATTGAGCACACAGGACACCAGAGCCAACAGGGAACCTTTATGCAAATGAGCAGGGGGCGGGGCTCCGGCGAAGCGCTCGCAGCCCCGCCCCCGGGGCCGCCAAGATGGCCGCCGCTTGGGGCAGGGGGATCCACGAACAACATGGCTGCCGCCGGACGCCATCTTGACGGGGCGGGCGCGGAGACCCCTCCTCAACATGGCCGCTGCGGGGGGAACGAGGCCGCTGTCATGGCCGCCGCGTGGCCAACATGGCCGCCACCCCCCAACCAAGATGGCCGCCACCCCCAGCCCCCCAACCAAGATGGCCGCCACCCCCAACCAAGATGGCCGCCACCCCCAGCCCCCCAACCAAGATGGCCACCACGCCCCCATTGCAGTGGCCATCTTGGCACGGCAGCCATCTTGGCACGGCGGCCATCTTGGTGCAGTGACCATCTTGGCATGGTGGCCATCTTGGCACGGCAGCCATCTTGGCGCAGCGCCCATCTTGGCACCTCCCCGCCCCCCGCGGCGGCCATCTTGGCATGGCGGCCATCTTGGCACAGCAGCCATCTTGGCGCAGCAGCCATCTTGGCGCGGCCGCGGCCATCTTGTCCCCCCCGCCCCCCGCGACGGCCATCTTCCCTCACCCGTCACGGCTCCTCCTCCTTGTCGTCCCCGTCGCCGCCATCTTGGCCCACGTCCTCGCAGGCCACGCGGCGCCACCCGCCCGGCCCCACCAGGTAGACGGTGACGCGGCCGCCCGAGTAGGCGTCGCGCCGGGCGGCGCGCAAGATGGCGGCGCGCGCCAGCCCCACGGCGGCCTCGGGCGTCATGGCGGCCGCGTAGCCCCGGTCCAGGACCCCGTACGCGTAGGGCGCCCCCGAGCCCACGGCGAAGGCCTGGCCGGGCACGCGGGTGCCCTCGCTGTCCACGTAGTACAGACCTGGGGGGCACAATGGGGCGCTATGGGGCGCTATGGGGCGCTGTGGGGCGCTGTGGGGCACGTGGGGACCCACAACCCGACCCACAACCCGGCCTGGGGCCCCCCCAACCTCCAACCCAACCTACTTGGGGGTCCAGACACCTCCAACCTAGTCAGGGCTCTCCAGACCCAGAACCACCAACCCCATCCGATCGGGGTCTCCAGCCCCACACGTCCCCCAGCCCCACAACCTCCGTAACCCCCAGCCCCACAACCTCCACGTCCCCCAGCCCCACAACCTCCATATCCCCCAGCCCCACACCGCCCCACGGCTGCCCCACACACTCACCAGGCCTGCACTTGTCCCATCCGCAGATCTTAGTGCCCACATTCCGGTCTCCCCAGCCCCACAACCCGCCATGTTCCCTCCTCCCCAGACCCACGGCTGCCCCACATCACCCCACATCACCCCACACATCACCCCACACTCACCGGGCCCCCTCTTGTCCCATCCGCAGATCATGGTGCCCATGCTCAGCCCCATGCCCTTGTACCCGTACACCATGTTGGCCAGCAGCCCCATAGCTGCCCCATGGCTGTTCTCCAGCCCCATGGCTGCCCCACGGCCGCCCCACACACTCACCGGGTCCCCGTTTGTCCCATCCGCAGATCATGGTGCCCATGCTCAGCCCCATGCCCTTGTACCCGTACACCATGTTGGCCAGCAGCCCCATGGCCGCTCCCAGCCCCATGGCTGCCCCACATCACCCCACACACTCACCAGGTCCCCTCTTGTCCCATCCGCAGATCATGGTGCCCATGCTCAGCCCCATGCCCTTGTACCCGTACACCATGTTGGCCAGCAGCCCCATGGCTGCCCCATGGCTGCCCCACATCACCCCACACATCACCCCACACATCACCCCACGTGTTCCCCACACTCACCGGGCCCCCTCTTGTCCCATCCGCAGATCATGGTGCCCATGCTCAGCCCCATGCCCTTGTACCCGTACACCATGTTGGCCAGCAGCCCCATGGCCGTTCTCCAGCCCCATGGCTGCCCCATGGCTGCCCCACATCACCCCACACACTCACCAGGCCCCCTCTTGTCCCATCCGCAGATCATGGTGCCCATGCTCAGCCCCATGCCCTTGTACCCGTACACCATGTTGGCCAGCAGCCCCACGGCCGTTCTCCAGCCCCATAGCTGCCCCATGGCTGCCCCACATCACCCCACACGTCACCCACACACTCACCGGGTCCCCTCTTGTCCCATCCGCAGATCATGGTGCCCATGCTCAGCCCCATGCCCTTGTACCCGTACACCATGTTGGCCAGCAGCCCCATGGCTGTTCTCTAGCCCCATGGCTGCCCCATGGCTGCCCCACACATCACCCCACACACTCACCGGGTCCCCTCTTGTCCCATCCGCAGATCATGGTGCCCATGCTCAGCCCCATGCCCTTGTACCCGTACACCATGTTGGCCAGCAGCTTGGACGCGGCCGCCACGGTGGCCGGCTCCTTGTTGCGCAGCCGGTGCACGCGGACCTGCCGCGCCAGCAGCCGCTGCCAGAAGCTGCAGTCGGCGGCGCCGCCCGCCATGGTGCCCAGCAGGGCCCCGCTCAGCTCCAGGACCTTGTGCACGGTCTGCGACGCCACGTAGGCGCCCGCCGTGGCGCGGGAATCCACCGCGACAACCACGCCGTGATCGAACTGTGGGGAGAAAGGAGATAATGGGGTCAATGAGATCCGTGGGGTGCCCCATAGATCCACGTAGGCGCCCGCCGTGGCGCGGGAGTCCACGGCCACCACGACGCCGTGGTCGAACTGTGGGGAGAATAGGGAACAAGAGAGATAACGGGGTCAATGAGATCCATGGGGTGCCCCATAGATCCACGTACGCGCCCGCCGTGGTGCGGGAATCTACCGCGACAACCACGCCGTGGTCAAACTGTGGGGAGAAAATGGGACATGGGGGTCACCAAGAGCCATGGGGAGCCATGGGGAGCCCTAGAGACCCGTGGGGAGCCCTAGAGATCCACAGGGAGCCCTAGAGATCCAGGGGAGCCCTGGAGATCCATAGGGAGCCCTAGAAATCCATAGGGAGCCCTAGAGATCCAGGAGGAGCCCTAGAGATCCATGGGGAGCCCTAGAGATCCAGGGGGAGCCCTAGAGATCCAGGGGGGCCCCTAGAGATCCAGGGGAGCCCTAGAGATCCAGGGGGGCCCTGGAGATCCGTGGGGAGCCCTAGAGATCCGTGGGGAGCCCTGGAGATCCGTGGGGAGCCCTAGAGATCCAGGGGGAGCCCTAGAGATCCACGGGGGCCCTAGAGATCCAGGGGAGCCCTAGAGATCCATGGGGAGCCCTAGAGACCCATGGGGAGCCCTAGAGATCCAGGGGAGCCCTAGAGATCCAGGGGGAGCCCTAGAGATCCAGGGGAGCCCTAGAGATCCAGGGGAGCCCTGGAGATCCATGGGGAGCCCTAGAGATCCAGGGGGAGCCCTAGAGACCCATGGGGAGCCCTAGAGATCCAGGGGAGCCCTAGAGATCCAGGGGGAGCCCTAGAGATCCAGGGGGAGCCCTAGAGACCCATGGGGAGCCCTAGAGATCCAGGGGAGCCCTAGAGATCCGTGGGGAGCCCCAAGGATCCATGGGGACCCCCAGGGATCCATTGGGAAGCCCTGGAGAACCCTCAGGCCCTCCTGGACATTCACCAGGAGCCCTGGGGAGCCATTGGGGAGCCCTAGAGATCCCCCAGGGGATCCCCCGGGACCCGCCATGGGGCTGGGGGATCCACTATGGGGCTGGGGGATCCGCTATGGGGCTGGGGGACCCGCTATGGGGCTGGGGGTCCCCCGGGCAGCGCCCGGCCCCACAGCACCCACGGGGATCCCCACTCAGGACCCCACGGGGCCCTATAGGCCAAGACCCTCTAGCCCCATAGCGCCCTGCGGGGGCCCCTATGGGACCTTATAGGCCCAAAGAACCTTAAGAGCCCCCATGTGAGACCCTATGGCACCCCCTTCAGGACTCCCACAGATGATCCTGGAGTACCATGAGACCTTAGTAACCCCCATAGCTGATCCTATGGACCCCATAGGGTCTTGAGAACTCCCACAGATGACCCCATAGCCCCATAGGACCTTAGGAACCCCAGTACCCGACCCTATGGCCCTCATAGCACCTCAGGAATCCCCATGCGAGACCCTGTAGCCCCTTAAGGATCCCCATACCTGATGTTATGGACTCCATAGGACCTTAAGGTCCCCCAGAACTGACCCTAGAACCTTATAAGACCTTAAAGCCCCCATACCCACATATTGTATAGCCCCTCAAGGCCCCCATACCTGACTCTATGGGCCCCGTACAACCTTAAAGCCCCCACACCTGACCCTATAGCCCTACAACATCTTAAAGCCCCCATACTCAACCTCATAGTGTCTCCAACTCCCTATATATAATTGTATAGATCTATAGAACTTAAAACCCTCAAAGCCCAACTCTATAGCTCTATAAGATGCTAAAGCTCCCTGTACTCGACTCTATAGGCCCCATAGCCCCTCCCGGCCCCCGTCCATGACCCCTACGGGCCCCATAGCCCCTCACGACCCCCCCATAGCCGACCCTATGGGCCCCACAGCCCCTCCAGGCCCCCCGTCCATGACCCCTCCGGGCCGCCGTCCCCCGGCCCCGCCCACCTTGAAGGCCAGCGTGGTGGTCCCGTGCAGCAGGTGGATCCCGGGGCCGCCGGGGGGGGCCGCCCCCCCGCCGAGGGGCGGGGCC
This sequence comes from Tinamus guttatus, assembly GCF_059628265.1. Lineage (NCBI taxonomy): Eukaryota > Metazoa > Chordata > Aves > Tinamiformes > Tinamidae > Tinamus > Tinamus guttatus. The sequence continues at coordinate 6,127 of NW_028290044.1, forward strand.
AGCGCCGGGGGCGCCGCGAGGTCGCGGGGGGCGCCCAGGAGCGGCGCGGGGGGCTCCTCGGCGCGGGCCACGCTCGCCAGCGCCATCTTGGAATGGGGCAGCCGCGCGCACGCGCATAAAGGGGGGCGGCGCCGCGGCCGCCGGAAGCCGCCGCCGCCATGTTGGGCGCGGGCAGGCGCCGCCGGGACGGGGCGGTGCCGCCGGAAGCCGCCGCCGCCATGTTGGATGCGGGCAGGCGCCGCCGCGCATGCGCGGGGGCAGCGCGGACAGCGGCGGGGCTGTGGGCATGACCAGGCGCGGCGGCCATGTTGGGGCGGGGCTAGCGAGGGCGGCGGCGCCATGTTGGTCGCGGGCAGCGGTGACGCTGCAGGTTGCCGGGCGGGGGCGGGGCGAGGGGCGGGGCTTACCCGTCCCGTGGGGCTCAGCGGCTGGTGCTGGGGGTGAAGCGCAGCTATGGGGCGGGGGGGGGGTCACGGCTGCCCCATAGCGCTATGGGGCGGGGGGGGGGGTCACGGCTGCCCCATAGCGCTATGGGGCGGGGGGGGGTCACGGCTGCCCCATAGCGCTATGGGCGGGGGGGGGGGTCACGGCTGCCCCATAGCGCTATGGGGCGGGCACCACCCCCCCCCCCCCCCGGCCCCACGCGCTATGGGGCAGCCCCCTTACCTGGAGCGGCGGGGGGGGGCACGGGCGGGGGGTGAGATCTGTGGGGGGGGAAGGGGGCGGAGCGAGGTCAGGGGGCGGGGCCCCGGCTGGGTGGGGCGAGGGGGCGGGGCCGGGGCTCACCTGCGAAGATGGCGGCGGGGCTGCCGTGGGGCCGCCCCATGGGCGGGGCCCAGGGGGGCGGGGTCTGCGAGGCCCTATGGGGATGCGGGGGGCGGGGTGAAGGCTCCGCCCCCGTCACGTGTCCCCGCCCCCTTCCCCTCCCCCCCACTCACCTGTGGGTCTCGCTGTGGGTCGAGGCTGGAGACGGGGCTGTGGGGGCGGAGCCAGGGGGCAGAGGGGAGGGGCTTAAGCCTGCGGGCGGGGCTATGGGAGGGGCCAAGGGAGCGGGGACAGGGACACAAGGGGTGGGGCTAAGGAGAAAGGGGCGGGGCCAGAGGGAGGAAAGGCCCCCCCAGGGGGCAGGGTCGGGAGGGGGCGGGGCTATAGGCAAAGGATGGGCTGGGGGGCTGTGGGCGGAGCTAAATGCAAAAGGGGCGGGGCATGGGATAAAGGGGTGGGGATTGAGGTGGGGCGGGGTTGTGCCAAAGGGGCGGGGGCTAGGGGTGGGGTTGTGCCAAAGGGGGCGGGGGCGGAGCCAGAGGGGAAGGGGCGGGGCTCTCACCAGCACTGGACACCAAGGGGGTGCCGGAGCCCCAGCGGGCACCGCCCACCTGTGGGGCGGGGCTTAGAGCGTCCGAGCTGCAAAGGATGATGGGAAACCCCTCCCCCCCCCGGGGAGGACTCACCTGCCATGGGGGGGCGGAGTCGAGCGAGGAGGCGGAGCGACTGGGGGAGGGGCAGTTGGGGGTCACACACACAGATGTGCCCCATAGGGGGCAGTTGGGGGTCACACACACGGATGTGCCCCATAGGGGGGGCAGTTGGGGGTCGCACACACGGATGTGCCCCATAGGGGCAGTTGGGGTCGCACACACACAGATGTGCCCCATAGGGGGGCAGTTGGGGGTCACACACACAGATGTGCCCCACGGCGGGGGGGCAGTTGGGGGTCACACACACACACGGATGTGCCCCATAGGGGCAGTTGGGGGTCGCACACACGGATGTGCCCCATAGGGGCAGTTGGGGGTCGCACACACGGATGTGCCCCATAGGGGGCAGTTGGGGGTCACACACACGGATGTGCCCCATAGGGGCAGTTGGGGGTCACACACGGATGTGCCCCATAGGGGGGGCAGTTGGGGGTCACACACACAGATGTGCCCCATAGGGGGCAGTTGGGGGTCACACACACACGGATGTGCCCCATAGGGGGGGCAGTTGGGGGTCGCACACACGGATGTGCCCCATAGGGGGGGCAGTTGGGGGTCACACACACAGATGTGCCCCATAGGGGGCAGTTGGGGGTCACACACACACGGATGTGCCCCATAGGGGGCAGTTGGGGGTCGCACACACACGGATGTGCCCCATAGGGGCAGTTGGGGGTCACACACACGGATGTGCCCCATAGGGGGCAGTTGGGGGTCGCACACACAGATGTGCCCCATAGGGGCAGTTGGGGGTCACACACGGATGTGCCCCATAGGGGGCAGTTGGGGGTCGCACACACGGATGTGCCCCATAGGGGCAGTTGGGGGTCACACACGGATGTGCCCCATAGGGGGCAGTTGGGGTCGCACACACAGATGTGCCCCATAGGGGGCAGTTGGGGGTCGCACACACGGATGTGCCCCATAGGGGCAGTTGGGGGTCGCACACACACGGATGTGCCCCATAGGGGCAGTTGGGGGTCGCACACACACGGATGTGCCCCATAGGGGGGGGCAGTTGGGGTCGCACACACAGATGTGCCCCATAGGGGCAGTTGGGGGTCACACACACACAGATGTGCCCCATAGGGGCAGTTGGGGGTCACACACACGGATGTGCCCCATAGGGGGCAGTTGGGGGTCACACACTCGGATGTGCCCCATAGGGGGCAGTTGGGGGTCACACACACGGATGTGCCCCATAGGGGGCAGTTGGGGGTCACACACACGGATGTGCCCCATAGGGGGCAGTTGGGGGTCACACACTCGGATGTGCCCCATAGGGGGGCAGTTGGGGGTCGCACACACACGGATGTGCCCCATAGGGGCAGTTGGGGGTCACACACACACGGATGTGCCCCATAGGGGCAGTTGGGGGTCACACACACGGATGTGCCCCATAGGGGGCAGTTGGGGGTCGCACACACGGATGTGCCCCATAGGGGGCAGTTGGGGGTCGCACACACACACGGATGTGCCCCATAGGGGCAGTTGGGGGTCGCACACACGGATGTGCCCCATAGGGGGGGCAGTTGGGGGTCACACACACAGATGTGCCCCATAGGGGGCTGTTGGGGGTCACACACACACGGATGTGCCCCATAGGGGGCAGTTGGGGGTCACACACACGGATGTGCCCCATAGGGGGCAGTTGGGGGTCGCACACACGCACCTGCCCCACGGCGGGGGGCAGTTGGGGGCCGCCCCGCCCCACGCCCCCCCTCACCTCACCACTTGGCCGCTCAGCTGCCGCCGGGGCTGTGGGGTGACTTGTGGGGCAGAGAGGCGGGTCAGGACCCGCCCCCCGGCAGCCATGTTGGACGTGGGGGGCGGGACCCCCACGCGTGGGGCGGGTCCTACCCGACTGCGCCGGGGAGGTGACGCCCACGGGGCGGGGGGTGCTGCTCCTGCGGGGGGCACAAGATGGCGGCCGCGTTGGGGGGCGGGCGCTGCCCCACGGCGCCGCCCCCCGCCCCACGGCACCGCCCCCCGCCCCCGCCCTACGGCGCCGCCCCCGCCCCACAGCCCCGCCCCCCCGCCCCACGGCCCCGCCCCCCGGCCCCGCCCCCCGCCCCACGGCACCGCTCACCTGCTGCTCAGGGGCCAGCCCGGGGAGGAGGCCTGCGGGGAGACAAAATGGCTGCCGAGAGCGCGCCGCGGGGAGACAAAATGGCGCTGGGGGGAGGAAGGGCTTGTGGGGTGACAAGATGGCTGCCAGGAGGGCTGGGGGGAGACAAGATGGCGGCCACAAGGTCCATAAGGCCCCAAAATGGCTGCCAGGATGCCCATGGGGAGACAAGATGGCGGACAGGAGGTCTACAAGGCCCCAAAATGGCTGCCGGGAGGCCTATGGGAAGACAAGATGGCTGCTGGGATGCCTATAGGTCCCCAAAATGGCTGCCGAGAGGCCTATAGGACCTCAAAATGGCTGCTGGGGATCCCTATGGGAAGACAAGATGGCTGCCAGGAAGCCTATAGGTGCCCAGATGGGTGCCGAGAGGCCTATAGGACCCCAAAATGGCTGCCAGAATGGCTATAGGGCCCCAAAATGGCTGCTGGGATCCCCCTGGGGAGACAAGATGGCGGCCAGGAGGTCTACAAGGCCCCAAAATGGCTGCCGGGAGGCCTATGGGCAGACAAGATGGCTGCCGGGCGGCCCATGTGTCCCCAACGGCACCTGGAGGCGGCGCCGCAGCTCCCCGTTCTCGTGGCGCAGCCGCTCCAGCTCCCTGTGGGGCGCAGACCCATAGCGGGCGCCGCAATGGGGCGGCCGTGGGGCCGCAATGGGGCGGCCGTGGGGCAGCCGTGGGGCCGCAATGGGGCGGCACCTGCGCGTTGCGGCGCAGCCCGTTCCAGCGCCCGCCGCTGGCGCCGCAGCAGCAGCTCCGTCTGCGCCCGCTGGAAGCGCCAGGCCTGCGCCGTGGGGCGGGCTGTGGGGCTGCCCCATAGCGCTGCCCCATAGCGCTGCCCCATAGCGCGGGGGGCTGCCCCATGGCGCCGCCGCCGCTCACCTGCGCCAGCCGCCCCAGCCGCGCCAGCGCCACGGCCGCGGGGGGCTTGAAGAAGAGCCGCTCGCGCGGCCGCAGCTGCGAGAAACACCCTTTTTGGGGCCAAAATCCCCCGTTTCGGGGAGCAGAACCCCCACGTTGTGCCAACAGCCCCCGTTTTGGGGTGAAACCCCCCGTTTTGGCGCACTCACCTGCTCGCCGATGGGCAGGAAGCGGCAGCCGGCGCCGCACACGGGGCAGCGCTCTGCGGCGGCCATGGTGCTCCCAGCCCCTTTTTCCCCCTTATTTTCCCCATTATTCCCACCCTTTTCCTTTATCCCCACATTTTCACCCCAAATCCCACTGCTCTCCCCACAAACCCCACGGTTTTGCCCCCAATTCCCACATTTTTCCCCCAAATCCCCTCATTCCTCCCCCAAACCTCCCCTTTCTCCCCACATTCATTTTTGCCCCCCAAACTCCTGTTTCCCCCCCGATGCTCCACTTTTTCCTTCACAAAACCCATTTTCCACCCCAAACCTCCATTATTTCCCCAAAACCTCACATTTCCCAATGGAAACACCCCCTTTCCTCCAGAACCCCACATTTTCCTCCCTAAAGCCCCACTTTCCCCCCAAACTCCCCATTCCTCCCCTGAAATCTCCCATTCCCCCTGTTTTCCCTCCAAACCCTTCAGTTCTCACCCATAATCCCACATTTCTCCCCAAAATCCTTTCCCTCAAAAAGCCACCGGTTTCCCCTCAAACCCCGCATTTCCACCCCAAAGGCCCAGATTTGCCCTCAAATCCCCCGTTTCCCCCCAAACCCCGTGTTTCTCCCCCCAAACCCCCGCCGCCGCCGTTACCCCCGCCGCCATCGCCACACGGGCGGCACAGGACGTGCCCGCACGTGGCCAGCGAGAAGCGGGCGCCCTCCTGGCGGAAGCAGCGGTTGCAGTGGAACCAGTCCATGGCGGCCAGTGTCAAAAAAACCCTTTTCCCCCACTTTTTTCATTCACTTTTTTTGGGGGAAAAGGGAGCACGCGCCTCCACAGCCCCTTTAACGCCCCCCTGCGACCGTTAAAAAAGGAGGCAAAGGGCGGGGCAGGGGGCGGGGCCTCGCGTGAGGTAAAGGGGGCGCGAAGCCGCCGCCAAAAAGGGCGGGAAGGCGCCGCGCATGCGCAGAAGGGGGGGGAGCGCAGGGGGCGGGGCCTCGCGTGAGGTAAAGAGGGCGCGAAGCCGCCGCCAAAAAGGGCGGGAAGGCGCCGCGCATGCGCAGAAGGGGGGGAGCGCAGGGGGCGGGGCCTCGCGTGAGGTAAAGGGGGCGCGAAGCCGCCGCCAAAAAGGGCGGGAAGGCGCCGCGCATGCGCAGAAGGGGGGGGGAGCGCAGGGGGCGGGGCCTCGCGTGAGGTAAAGGGGGCGCGAAGCCGCCGCCAAAAAGGGCGGGAAGGCGCCGCGCATGCGCGGGAGGGGGGGCGCGCAGGGGGCGGGGCCTCGCGTGAGGTAAAGGGGGCGTGAAGCCGCCTCCAAAAAGGGCGGGAAGGCGCCGCGCATGCGCAGAACGGGCAGGGGGCGGGGCCTCGCGTGAGGGGGGGAAGGCGCCCCGCATGCGCAGAGGCTCGCGGGGGGGGGGGCACAGGGGGCGGGGCCTCGCGTGAGGTAACGGGCAGCGAAACAGGGGGCGGGGAGGGGGGCGGGGTGACACTTTAGCGTCTCCCGATTTGGGTAAAATTTCCTCTTTTTCGTCTTCATTTAGGGGCTTTTGTCCCTTTAAGACCTCCCGGTTTGGCCCCTGGTGGCTTCTGGGGGTGGATCTTCTAGTTTGGGGGGTCTCGCAGTGGCAGCCGGTTTGGGTTAAAATCCCCTTTCTCAGGCTCCCATTTGGGGCTCTTTCCTCTTCGGGGGGCAGTCTCCCAGTTTGGGTTAAACCCCTAATTTGCATTAAAGCCTATTGGGGGGGGGGCTTGTCTGCTCCCAGTTTGGGTCAAAAAAAACCTTTTTTGGCCTCCCTTTTGGGGAGACCCCCCCCCTCTTTTTGGGATCTCCCAGCGCTCCCATTTTGGGTTAAAAATCCCCCTTTTTTATCCTTTTTTTTGGGCCTCTCTCTTTTTTGCCCCCCCGTTTATAACATTGGCCCGTTTGGCCTCTCCCCGGCCACGCCCCCTCCCTTAACCCCGCCCCCTCGGCTGTCCCCATTACGGGCCCCATAGAGCCGTTCCCTCCCCCCCGGGAGGCTCCTCCCCCTAGGAGGCTCCTCCCCCCGGCAGGCCCCGCCCCCCGGCCGTGGGGCAGAGTCCGTGGGGGCGGAATCCGTGGGGCAGTATCCGTGGGGCAGGATCCGTGGGGCGGAATCCGTGGGGCAGGACATGGCGGCGCCGGCGGGACCCCTGGCCGGGAAGGTGGCCCTGGTCACGGCGGCCACCGACGGGTGAGTGACGGCGACGGCCCCGACCGGGGCCCCTTCCCCAGCCCCTCCCCCCCGGAGGGGCCCCGGCGTCCGGGTTGTCCCCCCCCCCCCGCTGCCCTTTGTACACGGTGGGGTGGCCCCGCCCCCGGGGGGAGGGGCTGTCGTGGCGCAGAGGGACCTATAGGAGCCCATGGAGATGTATAGGGAGCCTATATGGAGCTATAGAGATATATGGGCACCCATAGGGACCCACACGGATCTATAGGGACGCACACGGCCCCATAGGGAGCTATAGGAGCCCCCAGGGGTTTTATAGGGACTTGTAGGGACCTATAGGGACGTACAGAGGTCTATAGGGACCCACCGAGATTGTAGGGACCCGTAGGGACACAGAGGGTCCCATAGGGACCCACTGAGATTTATAGGGACCCATAGAGAGTTACGGGAGCCCACAGAGATCTATGGGTACACAGAGCGCCCCATAGTGCCCCACAGCCCCCCATAGCGCCCCATGGTGCCTCATAGCCCCCATAGCCCCCCATAGCCCCCATAGCCCCCCATAGCTGCCCCACACGTGCCCCGTTGCAGGATCGGGCTGGCCGTGGCGGAGCGCCTGGCCGCGCTGGGCGCCCACGTGCTCCTCAGCTCCCGCCGCGCCCCCAACGTGGAGGCGGCCGTGGGGCGGCTGCGGGGCCGGGGGCTGCGCGTGAGCGGGGCCGTGTGCCACGTGGGGAGGGACCAGGACAGGAGGAGACTGGTGGAGACCGTGAGGACGTGGGGACATTGGGGACATTGGGGACAATGGGGACGTGGGGACGTGGGGCCGTGTGCCACGTGGGGAGGGACGAGGACAGGAGGAGACTGGTGGAGACCGTGAGGACGTGGGGACGATGGGGACAATGGGGACAATGGGGACGTGGGGCCGTGTGCCACGTGGGGAGGGACGAGGACAGGAGGAGACTGGTGGAGACCGTGAGGACGTGGGGACATTGGGGACAATGGGGACATTGGGGACAATGGGGACATTGGGGACAATGGGGACGTGGGGATGTGTGGGGCTGCGCGTGAGCGGGGCCGTGTGCCACGTGGGGAGGGACCAGGACAGGAGGAGACTGGTGGAGACCGTGAGGACGTGGGGACATTGGGGACATTGGGGACATTGGGGGCGCGGGGCACGTGGGGGGCATTGGGGACATGGGGGGACATGGAGCGCACATGGGGGGACCTTGGGGACACAGGGGGACGTTGGGGACACGGGGGACACTGGGGACAATGGGGCCATGGGGGACATGGGGGGACAATGGGGACATGGGGGGACCTTGGGGACAATGGGGACATTGGGGCAATGGTGACATTGGGGACAATGGGGCCATGGGGGATGTGGGGGACAGTGGGGACGTTGGGGACAATGGGGACGTGGGGGACAATGGGGACACGGGCACATGGGGGGGACACGGGGGGGACATTGGGGACACAGGGGACATGGGGACGTTGGGGACATTGGGGTGACGTGGGGGACACTGGGGACATGGGGAGATGTGGGCACCAGGGGACATGGGGGGCACAGGGGGACACATGGGGGGACAGGGAGGGACATGGGGGCACTTGGGGGTCCCGGCCGCCTGGGCCCCATAGAGGGAGGGACGTCGCGGGGTCCCCCCCCCCTGCCCCCGAGCGCTGACTCCGCCCCCCGCGGGGGCGGGGCCAGGCCCTGGAGCGCCACGGGGGCGTCGACATCCTGGTGTCCAACGCGGGCGTCAGCCCCGCCCTCGGCCCCGCCCTCGACGCCGACGAGGCCGTGTGGGACAAGGTGGGCCCCGCCCCCCGCGTGGCCCCGCCCCCTCCGCGTGGCCCCGCCCCTTCCGCGAGGCTCCGCCCCCTCCGCGCGGCCCCCGGCCAATCGCGCGCCCCGCAGGTCTTCCAGGTCAACGTGACGGCGGCGGCCATGTTGATCAAGCTGGTGGTGCCCCACATGGAGAAGAGGGGGTGAGTGGGCGGGGCTTGCGGAGGCTCCGCCCCCTCCATCCCCCACACCCCCCCCCCCCCGCGTCCTGACCAATGGCGTCGCTCGCTGCAGGGGCGGCGCCATCGTGCTGGTGGGATCCGTGGCCGGGTACCGCCCCCTTCCGGTGAGGCTCCGCCCCCCCACGTGGTGGTGGGGGGGGCGCCAAGATGGCTGCCGCGATGGGTGTCATGGGGGGGGCGGGGCTGGGTGCCAAGATGGCCGCCGAGGTGGGAGCCAAGATGGCCGCCGCGGCGCGCGTCATGAGAGCCGCCATGATGGGACGCAGGAAGAGGGGGATGATGGGAAGCAGGAAGTGCCGCGGCGGCCATGATGGCGGTGGAGGGTCCTGGGGCGCCATGAGGGCCGCCATCTTGGGCGCCATATTGGCTGGGACAGTGGGGGGAGGAGGGGAGGGACGGTGGCCGTCTTGGCCGCCATGGGGGCGGCCATTTTGTTTCCCACGGGGGTAGCCATGTTGGGTGCTGACGGCGGCCATGTTGTGTGGTCCCCACTGGCGGCCATGTTGTGGTCCCTGATGGCGGCCATGTTGGCGCTGCCGGCGGCCATGTTGTGGTCCCTCACGGCGGCCATGTTGCGGTCCCTCACGGCGGCCATGTTGTGGTCCCTCACGGCGGCCATGTTGTGGTCCCCGATGGCGGCCATGTTGCGGTCCCCCCCGCAGGGCCTGGGCCCCTACAGCGTGAGCAAGGCCGCCCTGCTGGGGCTGGTGGCCGCGCTGGCCCCGGAGCTGCGGAGCCGCCGCGTGCGGATCAACGCGGTCGCGCCGGGGCTGGTGCGGACCCGGTTCAGCAGCGCCGTGAGTGCCCGGGGCGCTATGGGGCGGATATGGGGTCCCTATGGGGCGCTATGGGGCGGATATGGGGCGCTATGGGGTCCCTATGGGTTCTGTGGGGCTCTATGGTCCCTCTATGGGGGTTCTATGGGCTCTCTATGAGTCTCTATGCAGCTCTATGGGCTTTATGGGCTCTCTATGGGGTCCCTACGAGGCTCTATGAATCTCTATACCGTTTGTGGGGCTCTGTGGGGTCTCTATGGGGTCTCCATGGGCTCTATGGGGGATCTATGGGCTCCCTATGGGGTTCTATGGGTTTGTATAGGCTCTGTGGGGCTTCATGAGGTCTATGGGCCATGTGGTTTATGGGTTCTATGGGGTGTCTGTGGGTCCCTATGGGGTTCTATGGGCTCTCTATGGGGTTTATGGGTTCTATGGGGTTGCGATGGGGTTCTATGGGGTTTCTATGGGCTCTATGAGGTCTCTATGGGTCCCTAGGGGGTTCTATGGGCTCCCTATGGGGTTTATGGGCCCCGTGGGGTCCCCCTGGGTCCCTATAGGCTCCATAGGCCCCAGGGGGCGTGGCCTGACCCCCCTCCCCCCCCCGCAGCTGTGGCAGGATGAGGAGACCCGGCGACGCCTCCTGGAGGCCATGGGCGTGGACAGGTGGGCGGGGCCACGCGAGGGGGCGGGGCCACGTGGGGGGGCGGGGCCAACCCGCAGTGCTGGCCCTGCCCCCCCCCGGAGGTGGTGGGGGGTGGGGTCACAGCAGGGGGCGGGGTCACGGCGCTGGCCCCGCCCCCTGACGCTGGCCCCGCCCCCAGGCTGGGCACCCCCCAGGAGGTGGCCGGGGCCGTCGCCTTCCTGGTCGGCCCCGACGCCGCCTACGTGACCGGGGAGACGCTCGTGGTGGCCGGCGGCGCCCGCGCGCGCATATAGGGACGTATAGGAACCTACAGGAACCTATAGGGACCCATAGCGACCCACCGGAACCCACCGGAACCTGCCGGGACCCACCGGAACCTATAGGAACCCGTGGTGGCCGGCGGCGCCCACGCGCGCATATAGGGACCTATAGGAACCTATGGGGACCCATAGGAACCCATAGCGACCCACCGGAACCCGCGGGGACCCACCGGAACCTATAGGAACCCGTGGTGGCCGGCGGCGCCCGCGCGCGCATATAGGAACGTATAGGAACCCATAGCGACCCACCGGAACCCGCCGGAACCTATAGGAACCCGTGGTGGCCGGCGGCGCCCGCGCGCGCATATAGGAACGTATAGGAACCCATAGCGACCCACCGGAACCCGCCGGAACCTATAGGAACCCGTGGTGGCCGGCGGCGCCCGCGCGCGTATATAGGAACGTATAGGAACCTATAGGGACCCATAGGAACCCATAGCGACCCACCGGAACCTGCCAGAGCCTATAGGAACCCGTGGTGGCCGGCGGCGCCCGCGCGCGCATATAGGAACGTATAGGAACCTATAAGAACCCATAAGAACCCATAGCGACCCACCGGAACCCGCGGGGACCCACCGGAACCTATAGGAACCCGTGGTGGCCGGTGGCGCCCGCACGCACATATAGGGAGCTATAGCAACCTATAGGAACCCATAGCAACCCACCGGAACCTGCCGGGACCCATCGGAACCTATAGGAACCCGTGGTGGCCGGCGGCACCCGCGCGCGCATATAGAGACCTATAGGAACCTATAGTGACCTGTGGGGACCTATAGAGACCTATAGGAACCCATAGAGACCCATAAAGACCTATTGGAACCCTCATGGTGGCCGGCGGTGCCCGTGCGCGCATATAGGGACCTATGGGACCTATAGGGACCTATGGGGACCTACAGAGACCTATAGGAACCCATAGTGACCCATAGGAACCCAGCGGAACCTGCGGGGACCCATCGGAACCTATAGGAACCCGTGGTGGCCGGCGGCGCCCGCGTGCACATATAGGGACCTATGGGAACCTATAGGAACCCGCAGGGACCCATAGGGACCCACGGGGACCCATCGTGACCCATAGGAACCCGCTGGAACTCGCAGGGCCCCATAGGAACCTATAGGAATCTGCATGGACTCCCCGGAAGCCGCGGGGACCCACACGGAGCCATGGGGAGCTGTGGGAGCCATAGGGACCTATAGGGACCCGCAGCGACCCATAGACAGCTATAGCAATGCATAGGAACGCATAGGGAGCAATAAGGAGCCATGGGGAGCCACAGGGACCTATAGGGACCCACACGTACCCATAGAAAGTCATAGGGACCTATAGGGACCCACACCGACCCATAGACAGCTATAGCAATGCATAGGAATGCATAGGGAGCAATAAGGGGCCATGGGGAGCCACAGGGACCCACACAGACCCATAGGGAGCCATAGGGAGCCATAGGGAGCCATAGGCGCCCGGGGTGGGGGCCCGTGTGGGTATTGGGGGGCAATATAGGGCACACGGGGGACGTGTGGGGGGCTGTGGGGCACACAGGAAATCTATAGGCAACGTATGGGGGCCTATAGGGCATGTGGGGGCCTATAGGGGAGACATGAGAGAGCTATAGGGAATGGGGGGGCTATGGAGGATGTAGGGGGGACTATAAGGGACATGGGGCTATAGGGGATGTATGTGGGGCTGTGGGGGATGTGGGGGGTTATAGGGCACCTGCAGGGTCTATAGGGGATGTGTGGGGTTCCACAGCCCCTCTATGGGGTCTATAGGGAGTGTAGGGTAACTATAGGGCACATGGGGGCTATAGGGGACAGATGGGGACCTATGGGGCACGGGGGGAGCTATAGGGCACAGCTGGGGGGCCTATGGGGCATGGGGGGGCTATAGGACACACATGGGGCTCCATAGGGCATCTATAGGGACCTATAGGGTGTCTATAGGGATCTATAGGGTGTCTACAGGGATCTATAGGGCACCTATAGGGGGCGGGGGGCGTTTTGGGGACATTTGGGGCCTTTTTGGGTCATTTGGGGCCGTTTGTGTCGTTTCCGCGTGTCCCCAACAAAGACCCTCCAGGCCCCGCCCCCTCCCTTGGCCCCGCCCCCGCTGCCTCCATTAGCATCAATGAACGCGAGACCCAATCGCAGCCGCCGCCCGCCCGGCCCCGCCTCTTTATTGGCCCCCGCCGCCCGGGGGGCGGAGTCAGCGGCGCCGCCGGAAACCTGGGGGGGGGGGGGAGAAATGGGGGGGGGTCAGGGGGTGTCCGGGAATCCCAGAAGGATCCTGGGAATCCCGGAAGGGCCCCGGGAATTCCGGAAGGGCCCCGGGAATCCCGGAAGGATCCCTGGAATTCCGGAGGCTCCGCCCTCACCTCGTCCCTTCCCCTTCCTCTTCGGCGCCTTCGGCCTCTTCCTCCTCTTCTGGGGCGGCTCCTCGGCCTGGGGGGGGCAGGGGGGGGTCCGTGGGCCCCGGCGTCCGGGTCTGCCCCATAGAGGGGCCCCAGTGCCCAGTACCTGCCCCATAGAGGGGCCCCGGCGTCCGGGCCTGCCCCACAGCCGGATCCTGGTCCCTGCCCCTGCCCCATAGATGGATCGTAGTCCCGCCCCATAGCCCCGGTCCCTGCCCCATAGCCCCGGTCCCTGCCCCACAGATCCGGTCCCGCCCCATAGATCCGGTCCCGCCCCACAGATCCGGTCCCGCCCCCCAGCTCCGGTCCCCGCCCCCCAGCTCCGGTCCCCGCCCCACAGCCCCGGTCCCTGCCCCATAGCCCCGGTCCCGCCCCATAGATCCGGTCCCGCCCCCCAGCTCCGGTCCCCGCCCCACAGATCCGGTCCCCGCCCCCCAGCTCCGGTCCCGCCCCCCAGCTCCAGCCCCGCCCCCCAGCTCCGGCACCTGCTCCGGCGGCTCCAGGAGGCTCCCGGCTCCGGCCCAGGGGACGAGGCCGGCGAATCCGGAGGCTTCCGCGGCCTCCAGGCGCCGGCGCCGGCCCCGCTCCCGGCGGCCCTCGCTGAGCCGCACCAGCATGGCCTCCTCGTAGCGCGTCCTGCGGGAACGCCGGGAATGCCGCCGGGAATGCCGGGAACGGCACCGGGAATACCGCCGGGAATGACACCGGGAATACCGCCGGGAATACCGGGAACGACACCGGGAATACCGGGAACGGCACCGGGAATACCGGGAACGACACCGGGAATACCGCCGGGAAAAGGTCGGGAGCGCCGGGAGCGCCGCTCACCTGCGGGTCTGGGCCGGTCCCGGCGCCGCTCCGGCCGCCGCCGCCGGCTGCTCCTCCGGCCCCTCGTCCAGCTCCGCTCGGAGCTCCCGGAGCAGCAGGGCCGGCCCCGGAGCCCGGAGCCGCCGGGAATCCCGGGGAGCCTCCGGAGCCGCTGCCGAGGGAAGGGAACGCGGGGGGTGGGACGGGAACGGGACTGGGAGCCGGGAATGGGACTGGGAGCCGGGAATGGTCCCGGTATTGGCAACGAGCCCAGGATCTGGGAATGACCCCGGTATTGGGAATGATTCCAGCATTTGGGAATGATCCCAGTGTCAGGAAAGGACCCCGGTGTCAGGGAATGATCCAAGAATCAAGGAAGGGCCCCAGCGTTCAGGAATGATCCCAGGTCCGGGAATGATCCCGGAATCTGGGAATGATCCTGGCGGCCAGGAAGGGCCCCAGACGGCCAGGAATGATCCCAGGAAACAGGAATGACCCCACGTTTGGGAATGATCCTGGTGTCCGGGATGTCCCTGTACCCCAGATGTCCCTGTGTCTGGGAATGTCCCCGTATCCCAGCTCTCCCGTATCCCGGATGTTCCTGTATCCCGTATCCCGCTCTCCCGTATCCCGGCCGTTCCCGTCTCCCGGCCGTTGCCGTATCCCAACCGTTCCCGTATCCCGGCTCTCCCGTATCCCGGATGTTCCTGTATCCCATATACTAGTTCTCCCCTATCCCGGCCATTCCCGTATCCCGGCTCTCCCGTATCCCGGCCATTCCCGTATCCCAGATGTTCCTGTATCCCATATGCTGGTTCTCCCGTATCCCGGCTCTCCCGTATCCCGGCCGCTCCCGTCTCCCGCTCTCACCGTAGGGCACCGGCACCAGCCGGGGCGGGACGTAGCGCCGCCCCCCGCCCAATCCCGGCGCTCGGGGGCCGGTGGCTCCTCCCTCCTCCTCCTCCTCCGGCTCCTCCTCTTCCGGCTGCTGCGGCGGGAAACAACCGGGAATGGGGGGAAGAACCGACGTCGACAACAACAGGAACAACAGGGACAACAGGAACAGCAACAACAACAACAGTGACAACAACACAGTGACAACAACACAATGACAACAACACAACGACAACAACACAACGACAACAACAACAATGACAACACCACAATGACAACAGCGTCACCAACAACGTCACCGCCGCCCCAACAGGCGCCCACCTGTGTCACGAGGTTCCCGGGCGCCGGGCGGAACCGCAGGGGGTCGGAGCCACCTGGGGAGGGGAGGGCAGCGCTGGGAGGGGCCCCGGCGTCCAGGACGGCCCCATCCGTATCCCGGGATATCCCGGATCCCGGCTGTTCCCGTATCCCGGCTCTCCCGTATCCCAGGATATCCCTAGCCCGTATCCCGGCTCTCCCATATCCTGGGATATCCCTATCCCGGATCCCGGGTCTCCCGTATCCCCGGATATACCTATCCCGGATCCCTGGATATCCCTATCCTGTATCCCAGCTGTTCCCGTATCCCGGCTCTCCCGTATCCCGGGATATCCCTATCCCGGCTCTCCCGTATCCCCGGATATCCCTATCCCGGATCCCGGCTGTTCCCGGATCCCGGCTCTCCCGTATCCCGGCTCTCCCGTATCCCGGGATATCCCTATCCCGTATCCCGGCTGTTCCCGTATCCCGGCTGTTCCCGTATCCCGGCTCTCACCGCCGCCCCCGGCCGCCGCCCTCAGCAGTTTCTGCACTTGGTACCGCAGTCTCTGCTCCAGCGGCCGCAGCTTCTCCAGCACCTGCGGGGGCGGGGCCTGCGTGAGGACCCGCCCCCGGCCCCGCCCACCGCGCCAGGCCCCGCCCACCCCCGCCCCGAGCCCCTCCTGCCCTGCAAGCCCCGTCCCCGAGCCCCTCCCACCATGCCTGCCCCCAAGCCCCGCCCACCACTCCAGCTCCGCCCCCGAGCCCCTCCCACTCCCCTTTCCCCCCACGATCCCTGCGGGAGGCCCCGCCCCCAGCGCCAGGCCCCGCCCCCGAGTCCCACCCACCCTGCCAGCCCCGCCCCACCTCCCTCCCACCACCCAAGCCCCTCCCACCGCCCCAGCCTCTCCCGCACCAGCCCCTCCCACCACGCCCGCCCCAAGCCCCGCCCACCACACCAGCCCCGCCCCCAAGCCCCGCCCCCTCCCACCACCCGTTCCCTCCCCCCCCATTGCCCTCCACGATCCCCGCGGGAGGCCCCGCCCCCCCGGCTCCAGGCCCCGCCCCCCCGCCGCTCACCACGCGGGTCTCCAGGAGGCGGGGCAGCGCCGGCTCCGCCCCCAGCGAGGCCCCGCCCACCTTGGCGGCCGCCACCAGCGCCAGGTCCTGCAGGTAGAGGAGCAGCAGCTGGGGGCGGAGCTCCAGCGCCGACACGCCCTGGGGGGAGGAGCCTGCGTCAGGGGGCGGGCTAGATCAGGACACGCCCCCCGGAATCCCCCCATGGGCCCCGCCCCCCCGTTACCTGCTCGGTGCGGAGCTGCCCCCCCCGCACCCGGCGCAGCAGCGCCCGCGCATGCGCCGTGACGTCATCGACCTGCACGGGACGGGGGGGGTTAGAGGAGGGAGGGGGGGCGCCCCGGGGGGTCAAAGGGCACCGGGGGGGGGGGGCTCACGTGGTCCCGCAGCGCCGCCAGCAGCGCCGCCGCCTCCGCCGCCATCTTGGAGCGCCGCTGCGCGCGCAGCCCGCGGGGACGCCCCGCCCCTCCGCCGCGGCCAATGGGAGCGCGGGGGCGGGCGCGGCGCGCGGCGCCGGCCAATGGGGAGGCCCGAAGCGGCGCCGGCCAATGGGGAGGCGCGAGGCTGTGCCGGCCAATGAGGAGGCCCGAGGCGGCGCCGGCCAATGGGGAGGCGCGAGGCGGCGCCGGCCACCGAGTTCCGCGCGCGGGGGGTAGAGGCGCCCGCGCGGCGGCCCAGGGAGGGCGGGGCGAGGAGCGGGAGGACCCGCGGGTCCTCCAGGGACCTGCGCGCGGCCGCGGAGCCCCCCCGCCCCCAGGGACCCCCATAGGGACCCATAGAGACCCATAGGGACCCCCATAGGGACCTATAGAGACCCATAGGGACCCCCATAGGGGACCCATAGAGACCCAGAGGGACCCCCATAGGGACCCATAGAGACCCATAGAGACCCCCATAGGGACCCATAGAGACCCATAAGGACCTATAGAGACCCATAGGGACCCCCATAGGGACCCATAGAGACCCATAGGGACCTATAGAGACCCATAGAGACCCCCATAGGGACCCATAGAGACCCATAGGGACCTATAGGGACCCAGAGGGACCCCCATAGGGACCCATAGAGACCCATAGGGACCTATAGAGACCATAGAGACCCCCATAGGGACCCATAGAGACCCATAGGGACCTATAGGGACCCAGAGGGACCCCCATAGGGACCCATAGAGACCCATAGGGACCTATAGAGACCCATAGAGACCCCATAGGGACCCATAGAGACCCATAGGGACCCCCATAGGGACCTATAGGGACCCAGAGGGACCCCCATAGGGACCCATAGAGACCCATAGGGACCTATAGAGACCCATAGAGACCCCCATAGGGACCCATAGAGACTCATAGGAACCCCCATAGGGAGCTATAGGGACCCAGAGGGACCCCCATAGGGACCCATAGAGACCCATAGGGACCTATAGAGACCCATAGAGACCCCCATAGGGACCCATAGAGACCCATAGGGACCTATAGAGACCCATAGAGACCCCCATAGGGACCCATAGAGACTCATAGGAACCCCCATAGGGACCTATAGGGACCCAGAGGGACCCCCATAAGGACCCATAGACACCCGTAGGGACCTATAGAGAGCCATAGAGACCCCCATAGGGACCCATAGAGACTCATAGGGACCCCCATAGGGAGCTATAGGGACCCAGAGGGACCCCCATAGGGACCCATAGAGACCCATAGGGACCTATAGAGACCCATAGAGACCCCCATAGGGACCCATAGAGACTCATAGGAACCCCCATAGGGAGCTATAGGGACCCAGAGGGACCCCCATAGGGACCCATAGAGACCCATAGGGACCTATAGAGACCCATAGAGACCCCCATAGGGACCCATAGAGACCCATAGGGACCCCCATAGGGACCTATAGGGACCCAGAGGGACCCCCATAAGGACCCATAGACACCCGTAGGGACCTATAGAGAGCCATAGAGACCCCCATAGGGACCCATAGAGACTCATAGGGACCCCCATAGGGAGCTATAGGGACCCACAGGGACTCCCATAGCCCCATAGGGACCCCCATAGCCCCATAGGGACTCCCACAGGCACCTATAGAGACCCATAGGGACCCCCATGGACACACAGGCCCCACAGGGACCTATACGGATCCCCATATCCCACAGAGACCCTCCTAAACCCGTTGTGGATCCCCATAGCGACCTATAGGGATCTATAAGGGCCCCCGTAGCCCCATAGGGAACCCCCATAGCCCCACAGGGACCTACAAGGACTCCTATAGCCCCATAGCGACCGCCATAGGGACATATGGACCCGCGCAGCCCCATAGGGACCCCCACAGGGACATACAGGGACCCCCATGGCTCCATAGGGACCCATAGAGACCCCCACAGACACATATAGGCCCCCCTTGCCCCACAGAGACCTATAGGGACCCCCATGGCCCCATAGGGACCTATAGGAATCCCCCCATAGAAGCATGTAGGAATGTCCCACAGAGACCGCCATAAGAACCTATAAGGACCCCCATGATCCCATAAGGACCTATAGCGATCCTCCCATAGGGACATATAGGAATGTCCCACAACCCCATAGGGACCCCCATAGGGACCTATAGTGACCCCCATGGCCGCATAGGGACCTATAGGACCCCCCCATAGGGACCCCCATAGCGACATATAGAAACCCCCCATAGAGATCCCCATAGGAACATATAGGAATACCCCATAGCCCCATAAGGAACCTCATAAGGGCCCCCATAGGCACCTATAGGGATCCCCATATAGGGACATGTACGAATGTCCCACAGCCCCATAGAGACCCCCATAGGGACCTATAGTGACCCCCACAGCCCCATAGGGACCTTCAGGACCCCCCCATAGGGACCCCTATAGGGACCCCCCCATAGGCGCCCTCCATCCCCCGTCACTCCATGTCCTACAAAGGCCGGAGGCTCCTTTATTACCCCCCCCGCACGGGGGGGAGGGGCGGGGACAACAATACCGAGACGGGAGGGGCCACAAAAGGGGGGCGGGGCCGAGGAGGGGGCGGGGCCGAGGAGGGGGCGGGGCCGCTCAGCGCCGCCCCCCCCGCTCGCGGGAGCCCCCCCGGCTGCGGCTGCGGCGCTTGCGGGAGGAGGAGGAGGAGGAGGGGGCGGAGCCGCGGGAGGGCGGGGCCGGCGGCGGCTCCGCCCCCGAGGCGGCGGCGGGGGGGGCGGGGGCGGCGCTGTTGGCGGGCGGGGCGCGGGGGGCGGCGCCGGGGGGCGGGGCGTCGCCGTGGGGGCGGGGCCGGTGGCGCCGCTGCTGCTGCTGCTGCTGCTGCTCCTGGCGGCGCCGCTCGCGCTCGCGGGCCCGGGCCGCCCGTTCCGCCTGTTTCTGCAGGAACTGCGGGAGAACCGGGACCGTGAGGGGACACCGGGGGGACCGGGGGGACGTTGGGGACAACGGGGGGACGTTGGGGACAATGGGGACACGTTGGGGACAACGGGGACACACCTGCGTGTCCGTGAGCGGCAGCCAATAGATGGACGGCGCCGCCTTGGTCTTGCGGAACAGATCGTCCAGCAGCTTCGCGGGCGGCTCCTCGGGGGGCTTCTCTGCTCCGAGGGGGCGGGGACACGTCGGGACACGCCCCCTCCCCGCACGGAGGCCCCGCCCCCTGCGCCAGGCCCGCCCCCAACCCCCCCACTTCGCTCTCTCCCCCCCCCGCGGTTCCCCCCAGGCCCCGCCCCCTCCCCTCTAGCCACGCCCCCCGTTGCTTTACCCCCCCGCACAGCCTGGCCCCGCCCCCCTTTGGCCCCCCCACTTGCCCCCGCCCCTTCCATCTCCCCCGCTGCTCTTTGGCCCCTCCCCACACTTGACCCCGCCCCGTCCGGCCCCGCCCCTTCGCCGCCCACCCCCTTTTAACCCCCCTTTCCCCACAGCCCCCCCCGCGCTTGTCCCCGCCCCCTTGGCCTTGGCCCCGCCCCCCGCCCTTGGCCCCGCCCCCGGCCCCCGGCCCCGCCCCCACCTTTGCGGCCGTCGCGGGGGGGCCGCTCGCGGTGCCGGGGGGGGCGGGCGCCGCCCGCGGGGGGGGCGGAGCCGGAGCGCGAGCGGGCGCGGGGGGGCGGGGCCGGGGGCGGGGCCCCGCGCGCCGCGGGGGGCGGGGCCTTGTCGCGGTCCCACTCGCGCTCCGCCCCCCGCGCCCGCCGCTCCGCCCACGGCCCCGCCCCGCCGGCCCCGCCCCCCGGCCCGGGCCCCGCCCCCGCCGGCCCCTCCCCCCGCTCCGGCGCCAGCCCCCGGTGGAAGTCGAGCTGGGGGGGGGAGGGGGAGGTGGGTGACGTCATCTGCTCCAGAAGCTCCGCCCCCTGCAGCGTAGGCCCCGCCCCCACCCCACGGACCCCGCCCCCTGCCCCAGAGCGCCCCCCAACCCCATAGAGACCCCATAGCCAATAGCGCCCCATAGCGCCCCATAGAGACCCAATAACTGCCCCATAGGGCCCCCCACACCCCATGGACTCCCCATAGCTGCCCCACAGCGCCGCCCCCCGCCCCATAGAGACCCCACAGTGCCCCATAGACCCCCCAAAACGACCCCATAGGGCCACAGAGCGGCTTCATGCCCCATATCGACCCCGTAACTGCCCCACAGCGCCTCCCTCTGCCCCATAGAGACCCCATAGCCGCCCCATAGGTCACTCCCCCACCCCATAAGCTCCCCCCACCGCGATGCCCGCCCCATAGGGCCCCCCATCCCATAGCCGCCCCATAGCTCCCACCTGCCCAATAGGTCCCTCCCTGCCCCATAGATCCCCCCCCCGCCCCATAGCGCCCCCACCTCGTCCTGCTGCGCGAACTCGGCCGCCAGGACCTTGGGGTTGGACTGGGGCCACTTGACCCCATGGAGGGCGTCGCGGGTGGCCACGGCCTCGGCCACCGACGCGTACTGGGGGGGCGGGAGGGGGACGTGACCCACGGCGCCCCATAGCGACCCACGGCTGCCCCACAGCGACCCATGGCTTCCCATAGCAACCCATATCCACCCCATGGCTGCCCCATAGCGACCCACGGCTGCCCCATAGCGACCCCCGGCGCCCCACAGTGCCCCACGTCCACCCCCCGGCGCCCCATAGCTGCCCCACAGCACCCCATACCCACCCCACGGCGCTCCACAGTGACTCATGGCGCCCCATAACTGCCCCATAGCTGCCCCATAGTGCCCAACGTCCACCCCACGGCGCCCCACAGCGCCCCATAGCCCCCACATCCACCCCATAGCTGCCCATAGCCACCCCATAGCGCCCCATAGCGCACCGTGACGTAGCAGTGCGACTTGATCTTGTCGATCCAGAACCCCTCGTCCAGCAGCCCCGTAACCCCGTACCCGCCCCATAGCGCCCCATAGCGCCCCATAGCTGCCCCGTACCTGCCCCATAGCGCCCCATAGCTGCCCCATAGCTGCCCCACAGCGCCCCATAGCGCACCGTGACGTAGCAGTGGGACTTGATCTTGTCGATCCAGAACCCCTCGTCCAGCAGCCGCCCCGTCCGGCCCAGCAGCTCCTTGAGCTGCCCCAGCGTGAAGGGCCGCACCTGGGGGCGGGGCCAGCGCGTGACGTCAGCACGCCCCGCCCCCTCCCGGTGACGTCACGCCCCCCCCCCCAACCCGGCTGGTCACCGGGGCAGTGAGGGGGGGGCACTTCTAGGAGGGGGGATGGGGGGACCTGACCCACACGTGTGGGGCTGCCCCACGGAAGGGAGCCCAGCCCCACGTATGGGCCCCAGCCCCCCATTTA
The DNA here is from genome assembly GCF_059628265.1 of Tinamus guttatus. NCBI lineage: Eukaryota > Metazoa > Chordata > Aves > Tinamiformes > Tinamidae > Tinamus > Tinamus guttatus. The sequence continues at coordinate 27,987 of NW_028290044.1, forward strand.
TGGGTCCCAGGCCGCCACCTATAGGTCCCAGCCCCACATTTAGGAGTCCCAGCCCCACACTTATGGGTCCCAGCCCCACATTTACCGGTCCCAACCCCACACTTATGGGTCCCGCCCCACACTTATGGGTCCCAGCCCCACACTTGTGGGTCCCACCCCACACTTATGGGTCCCGCCCCCCACTTGCGGGCCCCGCCCCCGCTCACCAGGTTGCAGAGGTGCACGATGGGGGTGGGCGGGCCGCGGGGGGGGGAGGGGCGGGGCGCCGCCCGCACGGGGTCGTCGATGGTGACGCTGAGACCCCCCCGGGGGCGGCGGGAGCCGTCGCTGAGAGTCACTGCGGGGACAATGGGAGGGATGAGGGGACAATGGGGACAATGGGGACAATGGGGGGACAATGGGGGGACAATGGGGACAATGGGGGGGATGGGAACAATGGGGGGACAATGGGAACAATGGGGACATTGGGGACAATGGGGACAATGCCGGGGACAACGGGGACAATAGCGGGAATGGGGACAACGGGGAGACAATGGAGGGGACAATGGGGACAAATGGGGACAATACGGACAATGGGGGGACAATAGCGGAAATAAGGACAATAGGGGAACAATGGGGGGACAACAGGGACACAATGGGGACACAACGGGGACACAACGGGGACAATGGGGGACACATTTGGGACAATGGGGACGCCCCGCGCAGGCCCCGCCCCCTCTGACCTTTCTTGACCTCCTGCTCCGGGGGGGGCCCCTCCCCCGGGCCGGACGCCGGGGCCCTCTCGGGGGCCCCTCCCCCCCCCCGGGCGCCTTCCTCCTCGTCCGGCTCCGGATCCGGATCCGGCTCCGGGCGGCGCCGCCCCCCGTTCGGCTGCGCCCCGGCCGGGACCACCTGGAGCCCAACGAGAACGAGCTGTGGGGCTGCCCCATGGGGAGACACTGCCCCATAGGGAGACACTGCCCCATAGCGACACGTGGGGCTGCCCCATAGCGACACGTGGGGCTGCCCCATAGGGAGCCCTGACCCATAGAGAGCCATGGGGCTGCCCCATAGCGAGCCCTGCCCCATAGCGAGCCCTGCCCCATAGCGACACGTGGGGCTGCCCCATAGGGAGACACTGCCCCATAGAGAGCCATGGGGCTGCCCCATAGTGACCCCCCTGCCCCATAGCGACACGTGGGGCTGCCCCATAGAGAGACACTGCCCCATAGAGAGCCATGGGGCTGCCCCATAAGGAGCCACTGCCCCATAGTGACACGTGGGGCTGCCCCACAGCGAACCCTGCCCCACAGCGACACGTGGGGCTGCCCCATAGGGAGCCCTGCCCCATAGGGACCACCCACCCCATAGGGACATCCTCCGCCCCATAGCGCCCCATAGGGACCTCCCGTGCCCCATAGCGCCCCACAGCTCCCCATAGCTGCCCTATAGGGACCTCCCGTACCCCACAGCTCCCCATAGCGACCCCCCCGCCCCATAGGGACCACCCACCCCATAGCTGCCCCATAGCTGCCCCATAGCGACCCCCCATACCCCATAACGCCCCATAGGGACCTCCCGTGCCCCATAGCTGCCCCACAGCTGCCCCATAGCGCCCTCCCGCCCCATAGGGACCACCCGCCCCATAGCTGCCTCATAGCGCCCCCCGCCCCATAGCGCCCCCTGCCCCATAGCACCCCATAGAGACCACCCGCCCCATAGCCGCCCCATAGGAACCTCCCGTGCCCCATAGCCGCCCCATAGCCGCCCCATAGCGCCCCCCACCTGCGTCACCGTCCGGCAGATCTTGAGCGGCGGCGGCTGCTCCCGGCCCGGGGGGGCGGGGCCGGGCGGGGCCGCGGGGCGGGCGGGGTCGTCGTCGGCCCCGCCCCCGGCGGTGACGTCAGCGGCGGCCCCGCCCCCGTCGTCCTCGTCCCCCCCCGAGATGGGGCCGTCGTCCCCGTGGAGGTCGAGGACCAGGACGGCCTCGTGGGCCGGCCCCGCCCGCATGTCCGGGATGAGGCTCTGGGGGCGGGGCCGGTCAGGGGGCGGGGCGAGCAAAGGGGCGGGGTCATGGGGCGGGGTGTGGGGTGGATTATGGGCCGCTATGGGGCAGGTTATGGGTCGCGCTATAGATTACTCTGGGGTGGGTTGTGGCTCTCGCTATGGGTCCCGCTATGCGTCGCTATGGGGCGGGTTATGGGTCTCACTATGGGGCACGCTCTGGGTCGCTATGGGGCAGCCCCACCTTGAGCGAGTCCGTGGTGATGCTGATCAAAGGGGGGGGTTATGGGGCAGGTTATGGGTCTCTACGGGTCCCTATGGGTCCCGCTATGGGTCCCTATGGGTCCCTATGGGTCTCTATGGGTCCCTATGGGGCAGCCCCACCCACCTTGAGCGAGTCCGTGGTGATGCTGATCGAAGAGGGGTTATGGGTCGCTATGGGGCAGGTTATGGGGCAGGTTATGGTTCTCTATGGTTCTCTACGGGTCTCTATGGGTCCCGCTATGGGTCTCTATGGGTCCCTATGGGTCTCTATGGGTCGCTATGGGTCCCTATGGGTCCCGCTATGGGTCGCTATGGGTCAGCCCCACCCACCTTGAGCGAGTCCGTGGTGATGCTGAACAAGGGGGGGTTATGGGTCGCTATAGGGCAGGTTATGGGTCTCTATGGGTCGCACTATGGGGCAGGTTACGGGTCTCTATGGGTCCCGCTATGGGTCCCTATAGGTCTCTACGGGTCTCTACGGGTCTCTATGGGTCCCTATGGGTCTCTATGGGTCCCTATGGGTCTCTACGGGTCTCTATGGGGCAGCCCCACCCACCTTGAGCGAGTCCGTGGTGATGCTGATCGAGGGCCGCTTGGGGGGGCGCTCGCCCCCCAGCGCCGCTTCCGGCCCCCCCCGGCGCCGCCCTCCGGTTCCCCCGGCGACGGCGACGCCCCCTTGGCCGCCGCTGCGGGAGGGGGCGGGGCCGCGTCAGACCCCGCCCCCAGCGCGGTGACGTCACAGAGCCCCCGCCCCCCCTCCCCACACACCACGTGCCTCCCTCCCCTGCGTGCGCCGAGCCCCGCCCCCGGCACTGTGACGTCACAGAGCCCCCCCAGGCCCCGCCCCCCCGCCGCCGTGCGTCTCCCCCCCCCCCGGCGCGCTGACGTCACACAGCCCGGCGGCCCCGCCCCTCGCGCTGTGACGTCACAAGGCCCCGCCCCCCGGCCCCGCCCCCACTCACAGACCACCGAGATCTTCCTCTTTAGGGCCTTGGGTTGGGCCGTGCCCTGCGGGGGGGGGGGGGGAGGGAGGCGGGGTCAGCGCCCGGCCACGCCCCCCGGCTCCGGCCACGCCCCCTCCCCCCGGGGCGGCCCCTCCCTCCTCCCCCCCCCGCGGCCGGGAGCTCCCGCCCCCCCCCCCGTGAAAGGAGGGGGGAGGGCGCTATGCAAATGAGGGGGTGTGGCCTCCCCCGCCCGCCCCCTCCCCCTTCCCGGATGTGGGCGGAGCCGCGGGGCCCCCCCCCAGGAGGACCTGGGGGAGTCCTCAACTCTATGGTAGGGGCCCCCCAGGAGGACCTGGGAGTCCGGGAGGTCCTCAGCTCTATGGTAGGTGCCCCCCCCAGGAGGACCTGGGGCTCCAGAGAGTCCTCATCTCTATGGTAGGTGCCCCACAATGGGGCCCTGTGGGTCCGGGAGGTCTCAACTCTATGGTGGGCGCCCCCAGGAAGAACACGGGGGTGCAGAGAGTCCTCATCTCTATGGTAGCTGCCCCCCAAGCGGAACACGGGGGGTCTTGGAGGTCTCATCTCTATGGTAGGTGCCCCCGGGAGGACTTGGGGGTCCAGAGTGTCCTCATCTCTATGGTGGGCGCCCCCCCCCATGAGGATTTGGGGGGTCTTGGAGGTCTCGTCTCTATGGTAGGAGCCCCCAGGCGGAACGTGGGGGTCCAGAGTGTCCTCAGCTCTATGGTAGGTGCCTCCTGGGAGGACTTGGGGGTCCACAAAGTCCTCAACTCTATGGTAGGTGCCCCCAGAGCAGAAACGGGCACGTCCAGAGTCCTCGTCTCTATGGTCGGTGCCCCCCAAGTGGAACATGGGGAGTCCTGGAGGTCTCATCTCTATGGTAGATGCCTCCTGGGAGGACTTGGGGATCCAGAGTGTCCCCATCTCTATGATACATGTCCCCAATGGAACATGAAGAATCTTGGAGGTCGCATCTCTATGGTAGCTGGCTCCTGGGAGGACTTAGGGGGGACGAGGGGGGTCTCTTCTCTATGGTAGCTGCCCCTTAAGCGGAACATGGGAGGTCTTGGAGATCTCGTCTCTATGGTAGCTGCCTCCTGGGAGGACTTGGGGGTCCAGAGCGTCCCCAATAACACATGGAGGATCTTGGAGGTCTCATCTCTATGGTCAGTGTCCCCCAAATGGAACATGGGGAGTCTCGGAGGTCTCATCTCTATGGTAGCTGCCCCCCAAGTGCAACATGGAGGGTCTTGGAGGTCTCATCTCTATGGTCGGTGTCCCCCAAGTGGAACATGGGGAGTCTTGGAGGTCTCGTCTCTATGGTAGGTGTTTCCTGGGAGGACTTGGGGGTCCACAGTGTCCCCAATGTAACATGGAGCATCTCGGAGGTCACATATCTATGGTAGGTGCCTCCTAGGAAGACCTAGGGCTCCAGAGCGTCCCCATCTCTATGGTAGGTGCCCCCAATGGAACCCAGGAGGTCTTGGAGGTCTCATCTCTATGGTAGCTGCCCCCCAAGTGGAACATGGGGGGGTCTTGGAGGTCTCATCTCTATGGCAGTTGCCTCCTGGGAGGACTTGGGGGTCCACAGTGTCCCCAATGGAATATGGAGCATCTTGGAGGTCTCGTCTCTATGGTAGAAGCCTCCTGGGAGGACTTGGGGGTCCAGAGCGTCCCCATCTCTATGGTCGGTGCCCCCCGCTGAGGATTCCGGGGGTCCTGGAGGTCTCAGCTCTATGGTTGGCGCCTCCTGGGGGGCCTTGAGGCTGCAGAGCGTCCTCATCTCTATGGTAGCTGCCCCCCAGGTAGAACACAGGGGTCCTGGAGGTCTCCTCTCTATGGTAGCTGCCCCCCTGGAGGACTTGGGGGTCCAGGGGGTCCTCGATGGCGACTTGGGGGTCCCAGGGCGCTCCTGGAGCCTGGGGCGCCCCACAAGTGTCATGGCGGCCCCACAGGGGCTACTGCGTCCTCGGCTGCCCCACAAGTGTCATGGCGGCCCCATAGGGGCTACCGCGTCTTCGGCTGCCCCATAGATTCAGCGGCGGTTTCAGCTGCCCCATAGGGGCTACAGGGGCTTCGGCTGCCCCATAAGTGTCCGGCTGCCCCATAGGGGCTCAAGGAGCTTCAGGGCGCCCCATAAGTGTCCGGCTGCCCCACACATTCGGTGGCGGTTCCAGCTGCCCCATAGAGGCCCTATAGATTCAACGGCGGTTTCAGGGCGCCCCACAAGTCTCATGGTTGCCCCATAGACTCGACGGCGGTTTCAAGGCGCCCCACAAGTGTTCCGGCCGCCCCATAGATTCGGTGGCGGTTTCGAGGTGCCCCATAGGTGTCACAGAGGCCCCATAACAAACAGGGCGGTTTCAGGGCACCCCACAAGTCTTTTGGCTGCCCCATAGATTCAGGTGGTTTCAGGGCACCCCACAAGTCTCACGGCTGCCCCATAGATTCAGGTGGTTTCAGGGCGCCCCACAAGTCTCATGGCTGCCCCATAGATTCAGGGTCGGTTTCAGGGCGCCCCACAAGTCTCACGGCTGCCCCATAGATTCAGGTGGTTTCAGGGCGCCCCACAAGTCTCACGGCTGCCCCACAGATTCAGTGGCGGTTTCAGGGCACCCCACGGGGCTCACAAAGGCCCCACACATTCAGTGGCGGTTTCGGGGCCCCCCAAGCGTCCCGGCTGCCCCACACATTCAGGGTCGGTTTCGGGGCGCCCCACACGTCTCGCGGCTGCCCCACACATTCAGTGGGGCCGGTCGCGCCGAGGAGCCGAACAGAGGAGCCCAGAGCACAAGGTCAGCGGCGCCCCCCAAGTCGCCCCCCAACCGCCCCCCCAGCCCCACAACCGCCCCCCCTCCGCCCCACACATCCCCCGGCCCCGCCCCCTGCCCCCAAGCCCCGCCCCCCGGCCGGCCCCGCCCCCCGCAAGCCCCGCCCCCACCGCCGCCCCCCACCCCCCCCGTTACCTCCGGGGGCTCCGTGGGGCGGGCGGGGGGGGGCGCCCGGGGGGGGGAGGCTCCCGCCCCGGGGGGGGGCCCCGGCTCCGGGGGGGGCCCCGGCTCCTCGCTGGGGGGCAGAGAGGGGGTCAGGGCTGCCCCATAGAGACCCCGGCCCCATAGAGACCCCTCCAGCCCCATAGAGACCCCTCCGGCCCCATAGGGAACCCCCCAACCCCATAGGGATCCCCCAGCCCCATAGGGACCCCGGCCCCATAGAGACCCCCGGCCCCATAGAGACCCCTCCAGCCCCATAGAGATCCCCAGCCCCATAGCGACCCCTCCAGCCCCATAGGGAACCCCCCAGCCCCATAGGGACCCCAGCCCCATAGAGACCCCCAGCCCCATAGAGACCCCCGGCCCCACAGAGACTCCCCCCAGCCCCACAGAGACCCCCAGCCGCAAAGAGACCCCAGCCCCATAGAGATCCCCCAGCCCCATAGGGACCCCCCCCCCGGCCCCATAGGGACCCCCCCACAGGAACCCCCAGCCCTATAAGGACCCCCAGCCCCACAGACCCCCCTCAGCCCCCCAATCCCCTCCCAAGGCAGCTCCCAGCCCCCCAGATGCCCCCCAGCCCCACGGATCCCTCGCAGCCCCACAGACCCCATCTCTCCCCCAGCCCCACAGATTCTCCCCCCAACCCCAGCCCCACACCCGGTCTCTATGGGGCAGGGGGAGGTCTCACCCCACACCGCTCGCTATGGGGCGGGTCGCTATGGGGCAGGGGGAGGTCTCACCGCTCGCTATGGGGCTGGGGGTCGCTATGGGGCGGGGGGGTCGCTATGGGGCGGGGGGGTCGCTATGGGGCAGGTCGCTATGGGGCGGGGGGGTCGCTATGGGGCGGGGGGTCTCACCCGTCTCTGCTCCCCGACAGCATCGGGCGGGGGGAGGGGCCGGGAGGGGCCCAGGCGTCCGGGGGGGGAGGGGCGGCCCCGCTCCTATTGTGGGGGGCCGGGCCGGGGCGGCGCGCGGAGCGGCGGGGCGGCCATCTTGGCGCCTTCCCGGCGGCCCCCGCGCGGGGGCGGGGCTTGGGGCGGGGCCTGGGGCGGGGGCGGGGCCTGGGCGGCCGGACCGCCCCCGGAGCCGGGGGGGGGCGCCCGGACCCCCGTCCTGCCCCATAGAGACCCATAGGGGGTGCCCGGACTCACATCCTGCCCCATAGCGACGTGTGGGGGGCGCTGAGACCCATATTCTGCCCCATAGCGACCCATAGAGGGTACCTGGACCTACATCCTGCCCCATAGCGACCCGGGGGGCCCCCGCAGTCCCACACGCAGCCCCATGGTGCCCCCCCCGTGCCCCACGGCCGCCCCACAGCTGCCCCCCCCGCCCCACAGCACCCCCCCCCGTGCCCCACGGCGCCCCCCCCGCCCCACGGCCGCCCCACGGCGCCCCCCCCCCCGCTCACCTCGGTGGCTCCGGCTCCGCCGTGGGGCACTCGGTGCCCCCAGGTCCCTCCGGGTCACCCTGGGGGGACACGGGGCCGTTAGGGGGCAGGGGGCGCTATGGGGCAGCCCTGGGGGGCTCCTGGGGGCTCTATGGGGCCCAGCTGGGGGTCCCTATGGGTCGTGCTGAGCGCAGGGAGCCCCTCAGCGTCTCTATGGGTCAATCCGTGGGTCCCAGAGCCCATCTATGGGTCAATCCATGGGTCCCAGAGCCCATCTATGGGTCAATCCATGGGTCCCAGAGCCCATCTATGGGTCAATCCATGGGTCCCAGTGACCCCAGGCCCCATCTATGGGTCAGTCCATGGGTCCCACTGACCCCAGGCCCCATCTATGGGTCAATCCATGGGTCCCAGTGACCCCAGGGCCCATCTATGGGTCAATCCGTGGGTCAATCCGTGGGTCCCGCCCCACGGCGCTCACCTGGGCGGGGGCGGCGCCTCCCGACGACGAGGACGAGGAGGAGGAGGATGAAGAGCGGCGGCGGCGCCGGCGCCGGGGGGATCCCGGCAGCGCCGGGGCGGGAACGTCGGGAACGTCGGGAACGTCGGGAACGTCGGGAGTCTCCAGGATCGGCGCGTCCGGAACGTCGGGAACGCCGGGAGCCTCCGGGGCCGGAACGTCGGGAACGTCGGGAGCCTCCGGGATCGGCGCATCTGGAGCCTCCGGAGCAGCGGGAGCCTCCGGGATTGGCGGATCCGGAGCCTCCGGAGCGTCGGGAGCCTCTGGGATTGGAGCCTCCGGAGCAGCGGGAGCCTCCGGAGCAGCAGGAGCCTCTGGGATTGGCGGATCCGGAGCCTCCGGAGCGTCGGGATCGGCACCGGGATCGGGATGTGGGGCGGGCTGTGGGGCGGCCATGGGGCCGGCGCCCCCCGGCGCCTCCTCGTCGTCCTCGTCCTCGTCCTCCTCCTCCTCCTCCTCGTCGTCCTCCTCGTCCTCGTCCTCCTCGTCCTCCCCCGGCTCCGTGTGGGGCCGGGCCCCACGGCGGCCCCGCGCCGCCCCCTCGGGGGCCCTGCCGGCGCCGCGCGCCTGTGGGGGCAACGGGGCGGCCGTGGGGCGGGCGTGGGGCGGCCATGGGGCAGCCATGGGGCTGCCCCACATGTGTCCCCAGCCCCACGGCGCCGCCCCCCTGTGGGGCGGCCATGGGGCAGCAATGGGGCTGCCCCACACGTGTCCCCCCAGCCCCACGGCACCGCCCCCCTGTGGGGCAGCCATGGGGCAGCCATGGGGCTGCCCCACACGTCCCCCTCCCCACCTGCCGCGCGCGGCCCCCCGGCCTCTTCCCGCCCGGAGGCTCCGTGTCCGGCCCGGCCTCCGCGTCGTCCGTGGGGCCTGCGGGGACGGGGGGGTCACCGGGGCCCCACAAGTGCCCCAGAAGTGCCCCATAAGTGCCCCACACACCCCTATGTGCCCCATATCTGCCCCATATCTGCCCCCCATGTGCCCCATATGTGCCCTACCAGTGCTCCACGCATCCTCTACGTCCCCCATGTGCCCCCTAAGTACCCCACGTGCCGTGTATGTGCCCCACATCTGCCCCCCATACTCCCTCCGTGCCCCACACAGCCCCACGCACCCTATAGCTGCCCCGGATGTGCCCCCCACATCCCCTAAGTCCCCCTTTACCCCATATCCACCCCATGTGTGTGCCCCATAGAGCCCACGTGTGCCCCACAGAGCCCATATCCGCCCCCCATGTGCCCCATAGAGCCCATATCCGCCCCACATGTGCCCCATAGAGCCCACATGTGCCCCATAGAACCCATGTGTGCCCCATAGAGCCCATATCTGCCCCACATGTGCCCCATAGAGCCCAGGTGTGCCCCATAGAGCCTATATCCGCCCCACATGTGCCCCATAGAGCCCACGTGAGTCCCATAGAGCCCACGTGTGCCCCACAGAGCCCAGCTGTGCCCCACAGAGCCCACACGTGCCCCATATCCACCCCACGTGTGCCCCACGTGCGTGCCCCCCAGGTGCGCCCCCCACCCCCCGTGGTCCCAGCCCGCCCCATAGCGCCCCATAGCGCCCCCCAGCGCCCCATAGCGCCCCACGGCGCCCCCCCCGTCCCCCTCACCGTGGGGCCGGCCCCCCTGGCGCTCCAGGCGCTGCTGCAGCAGCTGCTGCTGGGTCTCCAGGTACTGCTTGATGAAGCTGTTCTGCCCCATCTGCTCCCCCAGCTGCGGGGAGGGCGTCAGCGCCGCCGGGGGGCGGCCGTGGGGCTGGGGACGGGGGCGTGGGGCTGGGGGGGGCTGTGGGGCTGGGGGGGGCCGTGGGGCTGCTATGGGGCTGGGGACGGGGGGGGCCGTGGGGCTGGGGACGGCCATGGGGCTGCTATGGGGAGGGGGAGGTGGGGGGACCATGGGGCACTATGGGGCAAGGGGGGGGGGGTCGCTGTGGGGCTGGGGGTCGCTGTGGGGCGGGAGGTCCTGTGGGGCAGGGGGTCTCTATGGGGTCTCTATGGGGTGGAGAGGCTCCATGGGGCTCTCTAGAGGGTCTCTGTGGGGTCGCTATGGGGCAGGGCTCTCCCCACGGGGCACTATGGGGTCTTTCTATGGGGTTGCTATGGGGCAGGGCCCTCCCTGTGGGTCACTGTGGGCCCCTATGGGGCAGGGCTCTCCCTATGGGTCCCTATGGGGTCTCTCTATGGGACAGGGCTCTCTCTATGGGTCTCTCTATGGGGCAGGGCTCTCTCTATGGGTCCCTATGGGGCAGGACTCCCTCTATGGGGTCTCTCTATGGGGCAGGGCTCTCTCTATGGGTCTCTCTATGGGGCAGGGCTCTCTCTATGGGGCAGAGCTCTCTCTATGGGCTCTCTCTATGGGGCAGGGCTCCCTCTATGGGGTCTCTCTATGGGGCAGGGCTCTCTCCATGGGTCTCGCTATGGGGCGGGCGCCCCCACCTGCGAGTTGGGCTGGAAGGTTCCGTGGGGCGACGACTGTTTCTGCAGGTTCTCCAGCATCAGCGCCTGGGGGGGGGGACGATGTGGGGCTGCCCCATAGAACCAGGACCCCCCATGTGGGGCTGCCCCATAGAAACCGCGACCCCCCATGGGGGGCTGCCCCATAGAACCAGGACCCCCATGTGGGGCTGCCCCATAGACACTGCGACCCCCCAGGGGCGCCAAAACTGCCCAGAATCGCCCCAAAATGCAGCACTCCAAATCACCTGGAATGGCCCCAAAATCACCTGGAATCACCCCAGAATTACTCCAAAAATCACCTGGAATCACCCCAAAAATCACCTCAAATCACCCCAAAATTGCCTGAAATCACCCCAAATTCACCCGTAATCACCCCCAAAATCACCTGGAATCACCCCAGAATTACTCCAAAAAATCACCTCAAATCACCCCAAATATCACCTGAAATTACCCCAAAATTGCCTGAAATCACCCCCAAAATAATCTGGAATCACCCAAAAAATCGCCTGGAATCATCGCAGAATTACTCCAAAAATCACCCCAAATCACCCCCAAAATCACCTCAGAAAACCCTAAATCACCTAAAATCCCCACAAAAATCACCTGAAATCACCCCAAAACCATCAGGAATCACCCCAAAATCGCCTGGAATCACCCCAAATCCAGCACTTTTCAGCCATGAAACCACCTCAAGTCACCCCAAAACCAGCGGCTTCCCCAGCCTTAGAATCACCCCAAATTGTCCCCAAATCCCCACAAATTACCCCAAAAAGCGGCGCCCCCCCCCCAATCCCCTCATGTTACCTCAGAAACGCAGGAGCCAAAATCACCCCAAAATGCCTCAAAACCACCTCAAAATCGCCCCAAACCCGGACACTCCCCCCCAAAAATCCCCAATTTACCTCAGGTCTCCCCCAAAAACGCGGGATTTGGGTCTCCAAACCCCAAAATCGCCTCAAATCTCCCCAAAAAGCGGCGCCCCCCCCAATTCCCTCACGTTACCTCAGAAACGCCAGACTCAAAATCACCACAAAACCCCTCAAAACCACCCCAAAACCATCTCAAAATCGCCTCAAAACCTCCTCAAAACCGAATGCCCCCCAAAATACCCCTAATTTACCTCAGGTCTCCCCCCAAAACGAGCGATTTGGGTCCGCGAACCCCAAAATAGCCCCAAAAAGCGGCGCCCCCCCCTCCCAATCGCTTCACATTACCTGAGAGACACATGAACCAAAACAGCCCCAAAACTCCTCAAAAATCTCCTCAAAATCGCCCCCAAACCCCTGAAAAACACCTCAAAATTGCCCCAAATCCGCACACACCGCCAAAAAAAACCCTAATTTACCTCAGGTCTCCCCCCAAAAACTCATGATTTGGGTCCGCGAACCCCAAAATCGCTTCACATCACCCCAAAAACTGGCGCTTCCCCCAATCCCCTCACGTTACCTCAGGAACGCGTGAGCCAAAATCACCCCAAAACCCCTCAAAACCACCTCAAAATCACCCCAAACCCTCTCAAAACCAGATAACCCCCCAAAAAGCTCCTAATTTACCTCAGGTCTCCCCCCAAAATTAGTAATTTGGGTCCCCAACCCCGAAATCGCTTCAAATCGCCCCAAAAAGAGCCCCCCCCCCAAATCCCCTCAAGTTCCCTCAGGAATGTGAGACCGAAAACCCCTCAAAATCGCCCCAAACC
>NW_028290045.1:0-19233 GCF_059628265.1 Tinamus guttatus
CATGCCCTTTGCAGCCTCACTCCAAACGGGCTCTCCGCTTCATCCATCCCCTGACTCCATACTAGCACCAACGGGCTGCTAAAGCGTTTCGCAGAAAACACCAAGGAACCTGTTTCTCACTCCAACCACAAAGCGTGCGCAGCACGAGTCTTGGCACAGCAGAACACTTCCCTTGGCATGCCCTTTGCAGCCTCACTCCAAACGGGGCTCTCCGCTTCATCCATCCCCTGACTCCATACTAGCACCAACGGGCTGCTAAAGCGTTTCGCAGAAAACACCAAGGAACCTGTTTCTCACTCCAACCACAAAGCGTGCGCAGCACGAGTCTTGGCACAGCAGAACACTTCCCTTGGCATGCCCTTTGCAGCCTCACTCCAAACGGGGCTCTCCGCTTCATCCATCCCCTGACTCCATACTAGCACCAACGGGCTGCTAAAGCGTTTCGCAGAAAACACCAAGGAACCTGTTTCTCACTCCAACCACAAAGCGTGCGCAGCACGAGTCTTGGCACAGCAGAACACTTCCCTTGGCATGCCCTTTGCAGCCTCACTCCAAACGGGGCTCTCCGCTTCATCCAGCCCCTGACTCCATACTAGCACCAACGGGCTGCTAAAGCGTTTCGCAGAAAACACCAAGGAACCTGTTTCTCACTCCAACCACAAAGCGTGCGCAGCACGAGTCTTGGCACAGCAGAACACTTCCCTTGGCATGCCCTTTGCAGCCTCACTCCAAACGGGGCTCTCCGCTTCATCCAGCCCCTGACTCCATACTAGCACCAACGGGCTGCTAAAGCGTTTCGCAGAAAACACCAAGGAACCTGTTTCTCACTCCAACCACAAAGCGTGCGCAGCACGAGTCTTGGCACAGCAGAACACTTCCCTTGGCATGCCCTTTGCAGCCTCACTCCAAACGGGGCTCTCCGCTTCATCCAGCCCCTGACTCCATACTAGCACCAACGGGCTGCTAAAGCGTTTCGCAGAAAACACCAAGGAACCTGTTTCTCACTCCAACCACAAAGCGTGCGCAGCACGAGTCTTGGCACAGCAGAACACTTCCCTTGGCATGCCCTTTGCAGCCTCACTCCAAACGGGGCTCTCCGCTTCATCCAGCCCCTGACTCCATACTAGCACCAACGGGCTGCTAAAGCGTTTCGCAGAAAACACCAAGGAACCTGTTTCTCACTCCAACCACAAAGCGTGCGCAGCACGAGTCTTGGCACAGCAGAACACTTCCCTTGGCATGCCCTTTGCAGCCTCACTCCAAACGGGGCTCTCCGCTTCATCCAGCCCCTGACTCCATACTAGCACCAACGGGCTGCTAAAGCGTTTCGCAGAAAAACACCAAGGAACCTGTTTCTCACTCCAACCACAAAGCGTGCGCAGCACGAGTCTTGGCACAGCAGAACACTTCCCTTGGCATGCCCTTTGCAGCCTCACTCCAAACGGGGCTCTCCGCTTCATCCAGCCCCTGACTCCATACTAGCACCAACGGGCTGCTAAAGCGTTTCGCAGAAAACACCAAGGAACCTGTTTCTCACTCCAACCACAAAGCGTGCGCAGCACGAGTCTTGGCACAGCAGAACACTTCCCTTGGCATGCCCTTTGCAGCCTCACTCCAAACGGGGCTCTCCGCTTCATCCAGCCCCTGACTCCATACTAGCACCAACGGGCTGCTAAAGCGTTTCGCAGAAAACACCAAGGAACCTGTTTCTCACTCCAACCACAAAGCGTGCGCAGCACGAGTCTTGGCACAGCAGAACACTTCCCTTGGCATGCCCTTTGCAGCCTCACTCCAAACGGGGCTCTCCGCTTCATCCAGCCCCTGACTCCATACTAGCACCAACGGGCTGCTAAAGCGTTTCGCAGAAAACACCAAGGAACCTGTTTCTCACTCCAACCACAAAGCGTGCGCAGCACGAGTCTTGGCACAGCAGAACACTTCCCTTGGCATGCCCTTTGCAGCCTCACTCCAAACGGGGCTCTCCGCTTCATCCAGCCCCTTACTCCACACTAGCACCAACGGGCTGCTAAAGCGTTTCGCAGAAAACACCAAGGAACCTGTTTCTCACTCCAACCACAAAGCGTGCGCAGCACGAGTCTTGGCACAGCAGAACACTTCCCTTGGCATGCCCTTTGCAGCCTCACTCCAAACGGGGCTCTCCGTTTCATCCAGCCCCTGACTCCATACTAGCACCAACGGCTGCTAAAGCGTTTCGCAGAAAACACCAAGGAACCTGTTTCTCACTCCAACCACAAAGTGTGCGCAGCACGAGTCTTGGCACAGCAGAACACTTCCCTTGGCATGCCCTTTGCAGCCTCACTCCAAACGGGGCTCTCCGCTTCATCCAGCCCCTGACTCCATACTAGCACCAACGGGCTGCTAAAGCGTTTCGCAGAAAACACCAAGGAACCTGTTTCTCACTCCAACCACAAAGCGTACGTAGCAGGAGTCTTGGCACAGCAGAACACTTCCCTTGGCATGCCCTTTGCAGCCTCACTCCAAACGGGGCTCTCCGCTTCATCCAGCCCCTGACTCCATACTAGCACCAACGGGCTGCTAAAGCGTTTCACAGAAAACACCAAGGAACCTGTTTCTCACTCCAACCACAAAGCGTGCGCAGCACGAGTCTTGGCACAGCAGAACACTTCCCTTGGCATGCCCTTTGCAGCCTCACTCCAAACGGGGCTCTCCGCTTCATCCATCCCCTTATTCCACACTAGCACCAACGGGCTGCTAAAGCGTTTCGCAGAAAACACCAAGGAACCTGTTTCTCACTCCAACCACAAAGTGTGCGCAGCACGAGTCTTGGCACAGCAGAACACTTCCCTTGGCATGCCCTTTGCAGCCTCACTCCAAACGGGGCTCTCCGCTTCATCCAGCCCCTGACTCCATACTAGCACCAACGGGCTGCTAAAGCGTTTCGCAGAAAACACGAAGGAACCTGTTTCTCACTCCAACCACAAAGCGTGCGCAGCACGAGTCTTGGCACAGCAGAACACTTCCCTTGGCATGCCCTTTGCAGCCTCACTCCAAACGGGGCTCTCCGCTTCATCCAGCCCCTGACTCCATACTAGCACCAACGGGCTGCTAAAGCGTTTCGCAAAAAAACACCAAGGAACCTGTTTCTCACTCCAACCACAAAGCGTGCGCAGCACGAGTCTTGGCACAGCAGAACACTTCCCTTGGCATGCCCTTTGCAGCCTCACTCCAAACGGGGCTCTCCGCTTCATCCAGCCCCTGACTCCATACTAGCACCAACGGGCTGCTAAAGCGTTTCGCAGAAAACACCAAGGAACCTGTTTCTCACTCCAACCACAAAGCGTGCGCAGCACGAGTCTTGGCACAGCAGAACACTTCCCTTGGCATGCCCTTTGCAGCCTCACTCCAAACGGGGCTCTCCGCTTCATCCATCCCCTGACTCCATACTAGCACCAACGGGCTGCTAAAGCGTTTCGCAGAAAACACCAAGGAACCTGTTTCTCACTCCAACCACAAAGCGTGCGCAGCACGAGTCTTGGCACAGCAAAACACTTCCCTTGGCATGCCCTTTGCAGCCTCACTCCAAACGGGGCTCTCCGCTTCATCCATCCCCTGACTCCATACTAGCACCAACGGGCTGCTAAAGCGTTTCGCAGAAAACACCAAGGAACCTGTTTCTCACTCCAACCACAAAGCGTGCGCAGCACGAGTCTTGGCACAGCAGAACACTTCCCTTGGCATGCCCTTTGCAGCCTCACTCCAAACGGGGCTCTCCGCTTCATCCATCCCCTGACTCCATACTAGCACCAACGGGCTGCTAAAGCGTTTCGCAGAAAACACCAAGGAACCTGTTTCTCACTCCAACCACAAAGCGTGCGCAGCACGAGTCTTGGCACAGCAGAACACTTCCCTTGGCATGCCCTTTGCAGCCTCACTCCAAACGGGGCTCTCCGCTTCTTCCAGCCCCTGACTCCATACTAGCACCAACGGGCTGCTAAAGCGTTTCGCAGAAAACACCAAGGAACCTGTTTCTCACTCCAACCACAAAGCGTGCGCAGCACGAGTCTTGGCACAGCAGAACACTTCCCTTGGCATGCCCTTTGCAGCCTCACTCCAAACGGGGCTCTCCGCTTCATCCAGCCCCTGACTCCATACTAGCACCAACGGGCTGCTAAAGCGTTTCGCAGAAAACACCAACGAACCTGTTTCTCACTCCAACCACAAAGCGTGCGCAGCACGAGTCTTGGCACAGCAGAACACTTCCCTTGGCATGCCCTTTGCAGCCTCACTCCAAACGGGGCTCTCCGCTTCATCCATCCCCTTATTCCACACTAGCACCAACGGGCTGCTAAAGCGTTTCGCAGAAAACACCAAGGAACCTGTTTCTCACTCCAACCACAAAGCGTGCGCAGCACGAGTCTTGGCACAGCAGAACACTTCCCTTGGCATGCCCTTTGCAGCCTCACTCCAAACGGGGCTCTCCGCTTCATCCAGCCCCTGACTCCATACTAGCACCAACGGGCTGCTAAAGCGTTTCGCAGAAAACACCAACGAACCCGTTTCTCACTCCAACCACAAAGCGTGCGCAGCACGAGTCTTGGCACAGCAGAACACTTCCCTTGGCATGCCCTTTGCAGCCTCACTCCAAACGGGGCTCTCCGTTTCATCCAGCCCCTGACTCCATACTAGCACCAACGGGCTGCTAAAGCGTTTCGCAGAAAACACCAAGGAACCTGTTTCTCACTCCAACCACAAAGTGTGCGCAGCACGAGTCTTGGCACAGCAGAACACTTCCCTTGGCATGCCCTTTGCAGCCTCACTCCAAACGGGGCTCTCCGCTTCATCCAGCCCCTGACTCCATACTAGCACCAACGGGCTGCTAAAGCGTTTCGCAGAAAACACCAAGGAACCTGTTTCTCACTCCAACCACAAAGCGTACGTAGCAGGAGTCTTGGCACAGCAGAACACTTCCCTTGGCATGCCCTTTGCAGCCTCACTCCAAACGGGGCTCTCCGCTTCATCCATCCCCTGACTCCATACTAGCACCAACGGGCTGCTAAAGCGTTTCGCAGAAAACACCAAGGAACCTGTTTCTCACTCCAACCACAAAGCGTGCGCAGCACGAGTCTTGGCACAGCAGAACACTTCCCTTGGCATGCCCTTTGCAGCCTCACTCCAAACGGGGCTCTCCGCTTCATCCATCCCCTTATTCCACACTAGCACCAACGGGCTGCTAAAGCGTTTCGCAGAAAACACCAAGGAACCTGTTTCTCACTCCAACCACAAAGCGTGCGCAGCACGAGTCTTGGCACAGCAGAACACTTCCCTTGGCATGCCCTTTGCAGCCTCACTCCAAACGGGGCTCTCCGCTTCATCCAGCCCCTGACTCCATACTAGCACCAACGGGCTGCTAAAGCGTTTCGCAGAAAACACGAAGGAACCTGTTTCTCACTCCAACCACAAAGCGTGCGCAGCACGAGTCTTGGCACAGCAGAACACTTCCCTTGGCATGCCCTTTGCAGCCTCACTCCAAACGGGGCTCTCTGCTTCATCCAGCCCCTGACTCCATACTAGCACCAACGGGCTGCTAAAGCGTTTCGCAAAAAAACACCAAGGAACCTGTTTCTCACTCCAACCACAAAGCGTGCGCAGCACGAGTCTTGGCACAGCAGAACACTTCCCTTGGCATGCCCTTTGCAGCCTCACTCCAAACGGGGCTCTCCGCTTCATCCAGCCCCTGACTCCATACTAGCACCAACGGGCTGCTAAAGCGTTTCGCAGAAAACACCAAGGAACCTGTTTCTCACTCCAACCACAAAGCGTGCGCAGCACGAGTCTTGGCACAGCAGAACACTTCCCTTGGCATGCCCTTTGCAGCCTCACTCCAAACGGGGCTCTCCGCTTCATCCATCCCCTGACTCCATACTAGCACCAACGGGCTGCTAAAGCGTTTCGCAAAAAAACACCAAGGAACCTGTTTCTCACTCCAAACACAAAGCGTGCGCAGCACGAGTCCTGGCACAGCAGAACACTTCCCTTGGCATGCCCTTTGCAGCCTCACTCCAAACGGGGCTCTCCGCTTCGTCCATCCCCTGACTCCATACTAGCACCAACGGGCTGCTAAAGCGTTTCGCAGAAAACACCAAGGAACCTGTTTCTCACTCCAACCACAAAGCGTGCGCAGCACGAGTCTTGGCACAGCAGAACACTTCCCTTGGCATGCCCTTTGCAGCCTCACTCCAAACGGGGCTCTCCGCTTCATCCAGCCCCTGACTCCATACTAGCACCAACGGGCTGCTAAAGCGTTTCGCAGAAAACACCAAGGAACCTGTTTCTCACTCCAACCACAAAGCGTGCGCAGCACGAGTCTTGGCACAGCAGAACACTTCCCTTGGCATGCCCTTTGCAGCCTCACTCCAAACGGGGCTCTCCGCTTCATCCAGCCCCTGACTCCATACTAGCACCAACGGGCTGCTAAAGCGTTTCGCAGAAAACACCAAGGAACCTGTTTCTCACTCCAACCACAAAGCGTGCGCAGCACGAGTCTTGGCACAGCAGAACACTTCCCTTGGCATGCCCTTTGCAGCCTCACTCCAAACGGGGCTCTCCGCTTCATCCAGCCCCTTATTCCACACTAGCACCAACGGGCTGCTAAAGCGTTTCGCAGAAAACACCAAGGAACCTGTTTCTCACTCCAACCACAAAGCGTGCGCAGCACGAGTCTTGGCACAGCAGAACACTTCCCTTGGCATGCCCTTTGCAGCCTCACTCCAAACGGGGCTCTCCGCTTCATCCAGCCCCTGACTCCATACTAGCACCAACGGGCTGCTAAAGCGTTTCGCAGAAAACACCAAGGAACCTGTTTCTCACTCCAACCACAAAGCGTGCGCAGCACGAGTCTTGGCACAGCAGAACACTTCCCTTGGCATGCCCTTTGCAGCCTCACTCCAAACGGGCCTCTCCGCTTCATCCAGCCCCTGACTCCATACTAGCACCAACGGGCTGCTAAAGCGTTTCGCAGAAAACACCAACGAACCTGTTTCTCACTCCAACCACAAAGTGTGCGCAGCACGAGTCTTGGCACAGCAGAACACTTCCCTTGGCATGCCCTTTGCAGCCTCACTCCAAACGGGGCTCTCCGCTTCATCCAGCCCCTGACTCCATACTAGCACCAACGGGCTGCTAAAGCGTTTCGCAGAAAACACCAAGGAACCTGTTTCTCACTCCAACCACAAAGCGTACGTAGCAGGAGTCTTGGCACAGCAGAACACTTCCCTTGGCATGCCCTTTGCAGCCTCACTCCAAACGGGGCTCTCCGCTTCATCCAGCCCCTGACTCCATACTAGCACCAACGGGCTGCTAAAGCGTTTCGCAGAAAACACCAACGAACCTGTTTCTCACTCCAACCACAAAGCGTGCGCAGCACGAGTCTTGGCACAGCAGAACACTTCCCTTGGCATGCCCTTTGCAGCCTCACTCCAAACGGGGCTCTCCGCTTCATCCATCCCCTTATTCCACACTAGCACCAACGGGCTGCTAAAGTGTTTCGCAGAAAACACCAAGGAACCTGTTTCTCACTCCAACCACAAAGTGTGCGCAGCACGAGTCTTGGCACAGCAGAACACTTCCCTTGGCATGCCCTTTGCAGCCTCACTCCAAACGGGGCTCTCCGCTTCATCCAGCCCCTGACTCCATACTAGCACCAACGGGCTGCTAAAGCGTTTCGCAGAAAACACGAAGGAACCTGTTTCTCACTCCAACCACAAAGCGTGCGCAGCACGAGTCTTGGCACAGCAGAACACTTCCCTTGGCATGCCCTTTGCAGCCTCACTCCAAACGGGGCTCTCCGCTTCATCCAGCCCCTGACTCCATACTAGCACCAACGGGCTGCTAAAGCGTTTCGGAAAAAAAACACCAAGGAACCTGTTTCTCACTCCAACCACAAAGCATGCGCAGCACGAGTCTTGGCACAGCAGAACACTTCCCTTGGCATGCCCTTTGCAGCCTCACTCCAAACGGGGCTCTCCGCTTCATCCATCCCCTGACTCCATACTAGCACCAACGGGCTGCTAAAGCGTTTCGCAGAAAACACCAAGGAACCTGTTTCTCACTCCAACCACAAAGCGTGCGCAGCACGAGTCTTGGCACAGCAGAACACTTCCCTTGGCATGCCCTTTGCAGCCTCACTCCAAACGGGGCTCTCCGCTTCATCCAGCCCCTGACTCCATACTAGCACCAACGGGCTGCTAAAGCGTTTCGCAAAAAAACACCAAGGAACCTGTTTCTCACTCCAACCACAAAGCGTGCGCAGCACGAGTCTTGGCACAGCAGAACACTTCCCTTGGCATGCCCTTTGCAGCCTCACTCCAAACGGGGCTCTCCGCTTCATCCATCCCCTGACTCCATACTAGCACCAACGGGCTGCTAAAGCGTTTCGCAGAAAACACCAAGGAACCTGTTTCTCACTCCAACCACAAAGCGTGCGCAGCACGAGTCTTGGCACAGCAGAACACTTCCCTTGGCATGCCCTTTGCAGCCTCACTCCAAACGGGGCTCTCCGCTTCATCCATCCCCTGACTCCATACTAGCACCAACGGGCTGCTAAAGCGTTTCGCAAAAAAACACCAAGGAACCTGTTTCTCACTCCAACCACAAAGCGTGCGCAGCACGAGTCTTGGCACAGCAGAACACTTCCCTTGGCATGCCCTTTGCAGCCTCACTCCAAACGGGGCTCTCCGCTTCATCCATCCCCTGACTCCATACTAGCACCAACGGGCTGCTAAAGCGTTTCGCAGAAAACACCAAGGAACCTGTTTCTCACTCCAACCACAAAGCGTGCGCAGCACGAGTCTTGGCACAGCAGAACACTTCCCTTGGCATGCCCTTTGCAGCCTCACTCCAAACGGGGCTCTCCGCTTCATCCAGCCCCTGACTCCATACTAGCACCAACGGGCTGCTAAAGCGTTTCGCAGAAAACACCAAGGAACCTGTTTCTCACTCCAACCACAAAGCGTGCGCAGCACGAGTCTTGGCACAGCAGAACACTTCCCTTGGCATGCCCTTTGCAGCCTCACTCCAAACGGGGCTCTCCGCTTCATCCAGCCCCTGACTCCATACTAGCACCAACGGGCTGCTAAAGCGTTTCGCAGAAAACACGAAGGAACCTGTTTCTCACTCCAACCACAAAGCGTGCGCAGCACGAGTCTTGGCACAGCAGAACACTTCCCTTGGCATGCCCTTTGCAGCCTCACTCCAAACGGGGCTCTCCGCTTCATCCATCCCCTTATTCCACACTAGCACCAACGGGCTGCTAAAGCGTTTCGCAGAAAACACCAAGGAACCTGTTTCTCACTCCAACCACAAAGCGTGCGCAGCACGAGTCTTGGCACAGCAGAACACTTCCCTTGGCATGCCCTTTGCAGCCTCACTCCAAACGGGGCTCTCCGCTTCATCCAGCCCCTGACTCCATACTAGCACCAACGGGCTGCTAAATCGTTTCGCAGAAAACACCAACGAACCTGTTTCTCACTCCAACCACAAAGCGTGCGCAGCACGAGTCTTGGCACAGCAGAACACTTCCCTTGGCATGCCCTTTGCAGCCTCACTCCAAACGGGGCTCTCCGTTTCATCCAGCCCCTGACTCCATACTAGCACCAACGGGCTGCTAAAGCGTTTCGCAGAAAACACCAAGGAACCTGTTTCTCACTCCAACCACAAAGCGTGCGCAGCACGAGTCTTGGCACAGCAGAACACTTCCCTTGGCATGCCCTTTGCAGCCTCACTCCAAACGGGGCTCTCCGCTTCATCCATCCCCTGACTCCATACTAGCACCAACGGGCTGCTAAAGCGTTTCGCAGAAAACACCAAGGAACCTGTTTCTCACTCCAACCACAAAGCGTGCGCAGCACGAGTCTTGGCACAACAGAACACTTCCCTTGGCATGCCCTTTGCAGCCTCACTCCAAACGGGGCTCTCCGCTTCATCCATCCCCTGACTCCATACTAGCACCAACGGGCTGCTAAAGCGTTTCGCAGAAAACACCAAGGAACCTGTTTCTCACTCCAACCACAAAGCGTGCGCAGCACGAGTCTTGGCACAGCAGAACACTTCCCTTGGCATGCCCTTTGCAGCCTCACTCCAAACGGGGCTCTCCGCTTCATCCAGCCCCTGACTCCATACTAGCACCAACGGGCTGCTAAAGCGTTTCGCAGAAAACACCAAGGAACCTGTTTCTCACTCCAACCACAAAGCGTGCGCAGCATGAGTCTTGGCACAGCAGAACACTTCCTTTGGCATGCCCTTTGCAGCCTCACTCCAAACGGGGCTCTCCGCTTCATCCAGCCCCTGACTCCATACTAGCACCAACGGGCTGCTAAAGCGTTTCGCAGAAAACACCAAGGAACCTGTTTCTCACTCCAACCACAAAGCGTGCGCAGCACGAGTCTTGGCACAGCAGAACACTTCCCTTGGCATGCCCTTTGCAGCCTCACTCCAAACGGGGCTCTCCGCTTCATCCATCCCCTGACTCCATACTAGCACCAACGGGCTGCTAAAGCGTTTCGCAAAAAAACACCAAGGAACCTGTTTCTCACTCCAACCACAAAGCGTGCGCAGCACGAGTCTTGGCACAGCAGAACACTTCCCTTGGCATGCCCTTTGCAGCCTCACTCCAAACGGGGCTCTCCGCTTCATCCATCCCCTGACTCCATACTAGCACCAACGGGCTGCTAAAGCGTTTCGCAGAAAACACCAAGGAACCTGTTTCTCACTCCAACCACAAAGTGTGCGCAGCACGAGTCTTGGCACAGCAGAACACTTCCCTTGGCATGCCCTTTGCAGCCTCACTCCAAACGGGGCTCTCCGCTTCATCCAGCCCCTGACTCCATACTAGCACCAACGGGCTGCTAAAGCGTTTCGCAGAAAACACCAAGGAACCTGTTTCTCACTCCAACCACAAAGCGTACGTAGCAGGAGTCTTGGCAGAGCAGAACACTTCCCTTGGCATGCCCTTTGCAGCCTCACTCCAAACGGGGCTCTCCGCTTCATCCATCCCCTGACTCCATACTAGCACCAACGGGCTGCTAAAGCGTTTCGCAGAAAACACCAAGGAACCTGTTTCTCACTCCAACCACAAAGCGTGCGCAGCACGAGTCTTGGCACAGCAGAACACTTCCCTTGGCATGCCCTTTGCAGCCTCACTCCAAACGGGGCTCTCCGCTTCATCCATCCCCTTATTCCACACTAGCACCAACGGGCTGCTAAAGCGTTTCGCAGAAAACACCAAGGAACCTGTTTCTCACTCCAACCACAAAGCGTGCGCAGCACGAGTCTTGGCACAGCAGAACACTTCCCTTGGCATGCCCTTTGCAGCCTCACTCCAAACGGGGCTCTCCGCTTCATCCAGCCCCTGACTCCATACTAGCACCAACGGGCTGCTAAAGCGTTTCGCAGAAAACACGAAGGAACCTGTTTCTCACTCCAACCACAAAGCGTGCGCAGCACGAGTCTTGGCACAGCAGAACACTTCCCTTGGCATGCCCTTTGCAGCCTCACTCCAAACGGGGCTCTCTGCTTCATCCAGCCCCTGACTCCATACTAGCACCAACGGGCTGCTAAAGCGTTTCGCAAAAAAACACCAAGGAACCTGTTTCTCACTCCAACCACAAAGCGTGCGCAGCACGAGTCTTGGCACAGCAGAACACTTCCCTTGGCATGCCCTTTGCAGCCTCACTCCAAACGGGGCTCTCCGCTTCATCCAGCCCCTGACTCCATACTAGCACCAACGGGCTGCTAAAGCGTTTCGCAGAAAACACCAAGGAACCTGTTTCTCACTCCAACCACAAAGCGTGCGCAGCACGAGTCTTGGCACAGCAGAACACTTCCCTTGGCATGCCCTTTGCAGCCTCACTCCAAACGGGGCTCTCCGCTTCATCCATCCCCTGACTCCATACTAGCACCAACGGGCTGCTAAAGCGTTTCGCAAAAAAACACCAAGGAACCTGTTTCTCACTCCAAACACAAAGCGTGCGCAGCACGAGTCCTGGCACAGCAGAACACTTCCCTTGGCATGCCCTTTGCAGCCTCACTCCAAACGGGGCTCTCCGCTTCGTCCATCCCCTGACTCCATACTAGCACCAACGGGCTGCTAAAGCGTTTCGCAGAAAACACCAAGGAACCTGTTTCTCACTCCAACCACAAAGCGTGCGCAGCACGAGTCTTGGCACAGCAGAACACTTCCCTTGGCATGCCCTTTGCAGCCTCACTCCAAACGGGGCTCTCCGCTTCATCCAGCCCCTGACTCCATACTAGCACCAACGGGCTGCTAAAGCGTTTCGCAGAAAACACCAAGGAACCTGTTTCTCACTCCAACCACAAAGCGTGCGCAGCACGAGTCTTGGCACAGCAGAACACTTCCCTTGGCATGCCCTTTGCAGCCTCACTCCAAACGGGGCTCTCCGCTTCATCCAGCCCCTGACTCCATACTAGCACCAACGGGCTGCTAAAGCGTTTCGCAGAAAACACCAAGGAACCTGTTTCTCACTCCAACCACAAAGCGTGCGCAGCACGAGTCTTGGCACAGCAGAACACTTCCCTTGGCATGCCCTTTGCAGCCTCACTCCAAACGGGGCTCTCCGCTTCATCCAGCCCCTTATTCCACACTAGCACCAACGGGCTGCTAAAGCGTTTCGCAGAAAACACCAAGGAACCTGTTTCTCACTCCAACCACAAAGCGTGCGCAGCACGAGTCTTGGCACAGCAGAACACTTCCCTTGGCATGCCCTTTGCAGCCTCACTCCAAACGGGGCTCTCCGCTTCATCCAGCCCCTGACTCCATACTAGCACCAACGGGCTGCTAAAGCGTTTCGCAGAAAACACCAAGGAACCTGTTTCTCACTCCAACCACAAAGCGTGCGCAGCACGAGTCTTGGCACAGCAGAACACTTCCCTTGGCATGCCCTTTGCAGCCTCACTCCAAACGGGCCTCTCCGCTTCATCCAGCCCCTGACTCCATACTAGCACCAACGGGCTGCTAAAGCGTTTCGCAGAAAACACCAACGAACCTGTTTCTCACTCCAACCACAAAGTGTGCGCAGCACGAGTCTTGGCACAGCAGAACACTTCCCTTGGCATGCCCTTTGCAGCCTCACTCCAAACGGGGCTCTCCGCTTCATCCAGCCCCTGACTCCATACTAGCACCAACGGGCTGCTAAAGCGTTTCGCAGAAAACACCAAGGAACCTGTTTCTCACTCCAACCACAAAGCGTACGTAGCAGGAGTCTTGGCACAGCAGAACACTTCCCTTGGCATGCCCTTTGCAGCCTCACTCCAAACGGGGCTCTCCGCTTCATCCAGCCCCTGACTCCATACTAGCACCAACGGGCTGCTAAAGCGTTTCGCAGAAAACACCAACGAACCTGTTTCTCACTCCAACCACAAAGCGTGCGCAGCACGAGTCTTGGCACAGCAGAACACTTCCCTTGGCATGCCCTTTGCAGCCTCACTCCAAACGGGGCTCTCCGCTTCATCCATCCCCTTATTCCACACTAGCACCAACGGGCTGCTAAAGTGTTTCGCAGAAAACACCAAGGAACCTGTTTCTCACTCCAACCACAAAGTGTGCGCAGCACGAGTCTTGGCACAGCAGAACACTTCCCTTGGCATGCCCTTTGCAGCCTCACTCCAAACGGGGCTCTCCGCTTCATCCAGCCCCTGACTCCATACTAGCACCAACGGGCTGCTAAAGCGTTTCGCAGAAAACACGAAGGAACCTGTTTCTCACTCCAACCACAAAGCGTGCGCAGCACGAGTCTTGGCACAGCAGAACACTTCCCTTGGCATGCCCTTTGCAGCCTCACTCCAAACGGGGCTCTCCGCTTCATCCAGCCCCTGACTCCATACTAGCACCAACGGGCTGCTAAAGCGTTTCGGAAAAAAAACACCAAGGAACCTGTTTCTCACTCCAACCACAAAGCATGCGCAGCACGAGTCTTGGCACAGCAGAACACTTCCCTTGGCATGCCCTTTGCAGCCTCACTCCAAACGGGGCTCTCCGCTTCATCCATCCCCTGACTCCATACTAGCACCAACGGGCTGCTAAAGCGTTTCGCAGAAAACACCAAGGAACCTGTTTCTCACTCCAACCACAAAGCGTGCGCAGCACGAGTCTTGGCACAGCAGAACACTTCCCTTGGCATGCCCTTTGCAGCCTCACTCCAAACGGGGCTCTCCGCTTCATCCAGCCCCTGACTCCATACTAGCACCAACGGGCTGCTAAAGCGTTTCGCAAAAAAACACCAAGGAACCTGTTTCTCACTCCAACCACAAAGCGTGCGCAGCACGAGTCTTGGCACAGCAGAACACTTCCCTTGGCATGCCCTTTGCAGCCTCACTCCAAACGGGGCTCTCCGCTTCATCCATCCCCTGACTCCATACTAGCACCAACGGGCTGCTAAAGCGTTTCGCAGAAAACACCAAGGAACCTGTTTCTCACTCCAACCACAAAGCGTGCGCAGCACGAGTCTTGGCACAGCAGAACACTTCCCTTGGCATGCCCTTTGCAGCCTCACTCCAAACGGGGCTCTCCGCTTCATCCATCCCCTGACTCCATACTAGCACCAACGGGCTGCTAAAGCGTTTCGCAAAAAAACACCAAGGAACCTGTTTCTCACTCCAACCACAAAGCGTGCGCAGCACGAGTCTTGGCACAGCAGAACACTTCCCTTGGCATGCCCTTTGCAGCCTCACTCCAAACGGGGCTCTCCGCTTCATCCATCCCCTGACTCCATACTAGCACCAACGGGCTGCTAAAGCGTTTCGCAGAAAACACCAAGGAACCTGTTTCTCACTCCAACCACAAAGCGTGCGCAGCACGAGTCTTGGCACAGCAGAACACTTCCCTTGGCATGCCCTTTGCAGCCTCACTCCAAACGGGGCTCTCCGCTTCATCCAGCCCCTGACTCCATACTAGCACCAACGGGCTGCTAAAGCGTTTCGCAGAAAACACCAAGGAACCTGTTTCTCACTCCAACCACAAAGCGTGCGCAGCACGAGTCTTGGCACAGCAGAACACTTCCCTTGGCATGCCCTTTGCAGCCTCACTCCAAACGGGGCTCTCCGCTTCATCCAGCCCCTGACTCCATACTAGCACCAACGGGCTGCTAAAGCGTTTCGCAGAAAACACGAAGGAACCTGTTTCTCACTCCAACCACAAAGCGTGCGCAGCACGAGTCTTGGCACAGCAGAACACTTCCCTTGGCATGCCCTTTGCAGCCTCACTCCAAACGGGGCTCTCCGCTTCATCCATCCCCTTATTCCACACTAGCACCAACGGGCTGCTAAAGCGTTTCGCAGAAAACACCAAGGAACCTGTTTCTCACTCCAACCACAAAGCGTGCGCAGCACGAGTCTTGGCACAGCAGAACACTTCCCTTGGCATGCCCTTTGCAGCCTCACTCCAAACGGGGCTCTCCGCTTCATCCAGCCCCTGACTCCATACTAGCACCAACGGGCTGCTAAATCGTTTCGCAGAAAACACCAACGAACCTGTTTCTCACTCCAACCACAAAGCGTGCGCAGCACGAGTCTTGGCACAGCAGAACACTTCCCTTGGCATGCCCTTTGCAGCCTCACTCCAAACGGGGCTCTCCGTTTCATCCAGCCCCTGACTCCATACTAGCACCAACGGGCTGCTAAAGCGTTTCGCAGAAAACACCAAGGAACCTGTTTCTCACTCCAACCACAAAGCGTGCGCAGCACGAGTCTTGGCACAGCAGAACACTTCCCTTGGCATGCCCTTTGCAGCCTCACTCCAAACGGGGCTCTCCGCTTCATCCATCCCCTGACTCCATACTAGCACCAACGGGCTGCTAAAGCGTTTCGCAGAAAACACCAAGGAACCTGTTTCTCACTCCAACCACAAAGCGTGCGCAGCACGAGTCTTGGCACAACAGAACACTTCCCTTGGCATGCCCTTTGCAGCCTCACTCCAAACGGGGCTCTCCGCTTCATCCATCCCCTGACTCCATACTAGCACCAACGGGCTGCTAAAGCGTTTCGCAGAAAACACCAAGGAACCTGTTTCTCACTCCAACCACAAAGCGTGCGCAGCACGAGTCTTGGCACAGCAGAACACTTCCCTTGGCATGCCCTTTGCAGCCTCACTCCAAACGGGGCTCTCCGCTTCATCCAGCCCCTGACTCCATACTAGCACCAACGGGCTGCTAAAGCGTTTCGCAGAAAACACCAAGGAACCTGTTTCTCACTCCAACCACAAAGCGTGCGCAGCATGAGTCTTGGCACAGCAGAACACTTCCTTGGCATGCCCTTTGCAGCCTCACTCCAAACGGGGCTCTCCGCTTCATCCAGCCCCTGACTCCATACTAGCACCAACGGGCTGCTAAAGCGTTTCGCAGAAAACACCAAGGAACCTGTTTCTCACTCCAACCACAAAGCGTGCGCAGCACGAGTCTTGGCACAGCAGAACACTTCCCTTGGCATGCCCTTTGCAGCCTCACTCCAAACGGGGCTCTCCGCTTCATCCATCCCCTGACTCCATACTAGCACCAACGGGCTGCTAAAGCGTTTCGCAAAAAACACCAAGGAACCTGTTTCTCACTCCAACCACAAAGCGTGCGCAGCACGAGTCTTGGCACAGCAGAACACTTCCCTTGGCATGCCCTTTGCAGCCTCCACTCCAAACGGGGCTCTCCGCTTCATCCATCCCCTGACTCCATACTAGCACCAACGGGCTGCTAAAGCGTTTCGCAGAAAACACCAAGGAACCTGTTTCTCACTCCAACCACAAAGCGTGCGCAGCACGAGTCTTGGCACAGCAGAACACTTCCCTTGGCATGCCCTTTGCAGCCTCACTCCAAACGGGGCTCTCCGCTTCATCCAGCCCCTGACTCCATACTAGCACCAACGGGCTGCTAAAGCGTTTCGCAGAAAACACCAACGAACCTGTTTCTCACTCCAACCACAAAGCGTGCGCAGCACGAGTCTTGGCACAGCAGAACACTTCCCTTGGCATGCCCTTTGCAGCCTCACTCCAAACGGGGCTCTCCGTTTCATCCATCCCCTGACTCCATACTAGCACCAACGGGCTGCTAAAGCGTTTCGCAGAAAACACCAAGGAACCTGTTTCTCACTCCAACCACAAAGCGTGCGCGGCACGAGTCTTGGCACAGCAGAAACACTTCCCTTGGCATGCCCTTTGCAGCCTCACTCCAAACGGGGCTCTCCGCTTCATCCAGCCCCTGACTCCATACTAGCACCAACGGCTGCTAAAGCGTTTCGCAGAAAACACCAAGGAACCTGTTTCTCCACTCCAACCACAAAGCGTGCGCAGGCACGAGTCTTGGCACAACAGAACACTTCCCTTGGCATGCCCTTTGCAGCCTCACTCCAAACGGGGCTCTCCGCTTCATCCATCCCCTGACTCCATACTAGCACCAACGGGCTGCTAAAGCGTTTCGCAGAAAACACCAAGAACCTGTTTCTCACGTCCAACCACAAAGCCGTGCGCAGCACGAGTCTTGGCACAGCAGAACACTTCCCTTGGCATGCCCTTTGCAGCCTCACTCCAAACGGGGCTCTCCGCTTCATCCAGCCCCTGACTCCATACTAGCACCAACGGGCTGCTAAAGCGTTTCGCAGAAAACACCAAGGAACCTGTTTCTCACTCCAACCACAAAGCGTGCGCAGCACGAGTCTTGGCACAGCAGAACACTTCCTTTGGCATGCCCTTTGCAGCCTCACTCCAAACGGGGCTCTCCGCTTCATCCAGCCCCTGACTCCATACTAGCACCAACGGGCTGCTAAAGCGTTTCGCAGAAAACACCAAGGAACCTGTTTCTCACTCCAACCACAAAGCGTGCGCAGCACGAGTCCTGGCACAGCAGAAACACTTCCCTTGGCATGCCCTTTGCAGCCTCACTCCAAACGGGGCTCTCCGCTTCATCCATCCCCTGACTCCATACTAGCACCAACGGCCTGCTAAAGCGTTTCGCAGAAAACACCAAGGAACCTGTTTCTCACTCCAACCACAAAGCGTGCGCAGCACGAGTCTTGGCACAGCAGAACACTTCCCTTGGCATGCCCTTTGCAGCCTCACTCCAAACGGGGCTCTCCGCTTCATCCATCCCTGACTCCATACTAGCACCAACGGGCTGCTAAAGCGTTTCGCAGAAAACACCAACGAACCTGTTTCTCACTCCAACCACAAAGCGTGCGCAGCACGAGTCTTGGCACAGCAGAACACTTCCCTTGGCATGCCCTTTGCAGCCTCACTCCAAACGGGGCTCCCCGTTTCATCCATCCCCTGACTCCATACTAGCACCAACGGGCTGCTAAAGCGTTTCGCAGAAAACACCAAGGAACCTGTTTCTCACTCCAACCACAAACCTGTGCGCGGCACGAGTCTTGGCACAGCAGAACACTTCCCTTGGCATGCCCTTTGCAGCCTCACTCCAAACGGGGCTCTCCGCTTCATCCAGCCCCTGACTCCATACTAGCACCAACGGGCCTGCCTAAAGCGTTTCGCAGAAAACACCAAGGAACCTGTTTCTCACTCCAACCACAAAGCGTGCGCAGCACGAGTCTTGGCACAACAGAACACTTCCCTTGGCATGCCCTTTGCAGCCTCACTCCGAAACGGGCTCTCCGCTTCATCCATCCCCTGACTCCATACTAGCACCAACGGGCGCTAAAGCGTTTCGCAGAAAAACACCAAGTAACCTGTTTCTCACTCCAACCACAAAGCGTGCGCAGCACGAGTCTTGGCACAGGCAGAACACTTCCCTGGGCATGCCCTTTGCAGCCTCACTCCAACACGGGCTCTCCGCTTCATCCAGCCCCTGACTCCATACTAGCACCAACGGGCTGCTAAAGCGTTTCGCAGAAAAAACACCAAGGGAACCTGTTTCTCACTACTCCAACCACAAAGCATGCGCAGCACGAGTCTTGGCACAGCAGAACACTTCCTTTGGCATGCCCTTTGCAGCCTCACTCCAAACGGGGCCTCTCCGCTTCATCCAGCCCCTGACTCCATACTAGCACCAACGGGCTGCTAAAGCGTTTCGCAGAAAACACCAAGGAACCTGTTTCTCACTCCAACCACAAAGCGTGCGCAGCACGAGTCCTGGCACAGCAGAACACTTCCCTTGGCATGCCCTTTGCAGCCTCACTCCAAACGGGGCTCTCCGCTTCATCCATCCCCTGACTCCATACTAGCAACAACGGGCTGCTAAATCGTTT
>NW_028290046.1:0-29649 GCF_059628265.1 Tinamus guttatus
TTGGAGTAGAACCCGGCTAAGAAGGGGGTGCCGATCAGGGCAAGGTTGCCGATGGTGAGGCAGGAAGAGGTTATGGGGAGAAGTTTTTGTAATCCACCTATTTTTCGGATGTCTTGTTCTCCGGCAAGGTTGTGGATAATTGAGCCTGAGCATAGGAATAGTATGGCTTTGAAGAAGGCGTGAGTGGAGATGTGTAGGAATGCTAGTTGAGGGAGGTTAAGACCGATGGTTACTATTATTAGTCCGAGTTGGCTAGATGTAGAGAAAGCAATGATTTTTTTAATATCATTTTGTGTTAATGCGCAGATAGCTGCAAATATAGTGGAGATAGCACCTAAACATAAGCACAGGGTTAGGGCTGTTAGGGAGTTGGAGAACATGGGGTGGGTGCGAATAAGTAGGAAGATGCCGGCTACAACTATAGTGCTTGAGTGTAATAGGGCAGATACTGGTGTGGGGCCTTCTATGGCAGCAGGGAGTCATGGGTGAAGACCAAATTGTGCGGATTTGCCGGTAGCAGCAATAATTAATCCTAGGAGTGGGAGGATGGGGATTTGATTGTTGTGTTGGGGTTGGATGTCTCATGAGTTAATAGAGGAGGCTAGTCAGGCTATGCATATAATAAGTCCAATATCTCCAATTCGGTTGTAGATGATTGCTTGGAGGGCGGCAGTATTAGCGTCAGTTCGTCCGTGTCATCAACCAATTAGGAGAAAGGATATAATGCCTACTCCTTCTCAGCCGATAAAAAGTATGAATATGTTGTTGGCGACTGTTAGGACGAGTATAGCAATTAGGAATATGAGGAGGTATAAGAAGAATTTAGTGATAGAGGGGTCTGAAGCTATGTATCAGGTTGCGAATTGTATAATTGATCAGGTTACAAATAAGGCGATAGGAAAAAATACTGTGGAATATTGGTCGAGTTTAAAGCTTATGAGGATCTTGAAGTTGGTGGTGAGATTTCAGTGTCAGTAGGAGGTAATTGTATTGGTTCCGGAGAGCATATAGGTGATTATGGGAATGAGACTGATGAGGAAAGCAGATTTTACATAGGAAGTAATAGTTGAAGGGGTATTTTTGTGATTGGAGAAGATGAGGGTGGAAATGATTGGCATAGAGAGGATTGTTAGTGTTAGTAGGGTTATGGTATTAAGGAGTAATAAGGTTTTTATTACTTTTACTTGGAGTTGCACCAAGATTAGTGGCTCCTAAGACCAGTGGATTACTATTATCCTTTAAAAGTAAGGGGGCTGAGAGTTTAGTCTCAGATGCAGGAGTTAGCAGTTCTTGCTGGTTAAACCGCCCCTTGGCGAATAAGGAGGTTTGAACTTCTATTTTTAGAATCACAGTCTAATGTTTGGGTTGAAACTATATTCGCATTATATATAATTTGAAATGAGTTCTGGTTTAGTGATTAAGAGAAGTATGGGTAAGGTGTGAAGGGTTATTAGTAGGTGTTCTCGTGTGGTTGTGCAGTGAATTGAGGTGATGTGAGAGGGAGGTGCTCCTCGTTGAGTAGCGAGGAATATGGTCAGGCTGTAGGAGGCGGTGAGTAGGGTTGCAAGGCCAGTTAGAATGATTGTAAAAGGGGATCATTTGAATAGGCTGATTATAATGGTAAGTTCGGCTATGAGATTGATTGTTGGGGGGAGGGCTATGTTTGTTAGGTTGGCTAGAAGTCATCATGTGCATATGAGGGGGAGTAGAGATTGTAAGCCTCGGGTTAGGATCAGGATACGACTGTGTGTACGTTCGTAGTTTGTGTTTGCCAGGCAGAATAATATGGAGGAGGTGAGGCCATGGGCGATTATAAGGGTTATGGCTCCTGAGAAGGATCATTCAGTTTGGATTATGCAGGCAGCGATTGTGAGGCCTATGTGGCTAATAGATGAGTATGCGATTAGTGATTTTAGATCAGTTTGGCGTAGGCAGATGGAGCTGGTTATTAGTGCGCCTCATAGGGCGAGGGTAAGGAACGGGTAGGAGAGGTAGGTAGTTAGTGGGCCTGTAATTGCAGTAATTCGTATGATACCATAACCACCTAATTTTAGGAGGAGGGCAGCGAGGAGTATGGATCCTGCAATGGGAGCTTCTACATGAGCTTTTGGCAGTCATAGGTGAAGTCCATATAGTGGGGCTTTAACTATAAATGCTGTTAAGAGTGCTATGCTTGATAGAATGTTAGTCCATGACGATGATGATAGGGGATGTAGAAGTTTTATGGTAGGTATGTGAAGTGTGCCTGTTTGTATGTGGAGGTGTAGAAGAGCGATTAGCAGGGGGAGGGAGCTGATTAGGGTATAAAATAAAAGATAAATGCCAGCGCTAAGACGTTCTGGTTGGTTGCCTCATCGTGTGATTAAAATTAGTGTTGGAATTAGGGTAGCTTCGAAAGAGATGTAAAATAAGGATAGTTCTGTGGATGAAAAGGCTAGGAGAATAAAGGGTTGGATAGTAATAAGAGTGGTGATGAAGATATATTTTCGTGTCATTGGTTCGGGGTGAAGGTGGTTTTGGCTGGCAATAAGTATGAGTGGAAGAAGTCAGCAGGAAAGTACTAGGAGTGGGGCTGAGATTTGATCAATACCTGATCATTGGTTTAAAAATTTGTAGGGGAAGTATGTTGGGTGCAATCATTGTAGGCTAAGGGAAGCGATTAGTAAGCTGTAGGTTGTGGTAATAGTTCAGGTGAGGTTTTTGGGGGATAGTAGGGCTGTTGGGATGAGTATTATCGTAGGGATTATAATTTTTAGCATTGTAGTAGATTTAGGTTGTGGAGATGGTCTGAGCCGTGGGTTCGGGTTGATGCTACTAGTATGGCGAGTCCTGTACCAGCTTCACAGGCAGAGAAGGTTAGTATTAGTACGGGGATGAGTGTGAATGATGGAGTTTGGGTATGGATTGGTCAGATTGAGAGGGCGATGTATAGTGAGAGTATCATGCTTTCTAGGCATAGTAGGGCTGAGATGAAGTGGGTTCGATGAAAGGCTAGTCCTAGACAGCTGAGGATGAAGGCAGAATAGAAGCTGGGGTGTACTAACATGAGAAAGTTACAGTAGTTGCTGTAATTTGCCGAGTCGAAGTCGGCTGTCTTGTATTAGACTAACTTTCTATTATTCAGCTCATTCAAGTCCTCCTTGGACCCACTCGTAGACTAATCCGAGGGTCAGTAGAAGTAGAATTAGGGAGGTTCATAGTATTGTGAGTAGTGGATTGGGGAGTTGGATTGCTCATGGGAGAGGGAGTAGTAGGGCGATTTCTAGGTCAAATAGTAAGAATAAGATTGCTACTGAGGAAGAATCGGATCGAGAATGGCAGTCGAGCTGATCCTAGGGGATCAAAGCCACATTCGTATGGAGAGAGTTTTTCGGTGTCTGGGCTTATTTGGGCTAGTCATAAGTTGATAGTAGTTAGGAGAGTGCTGAGGATTAGGGTTACTAGGAGTATAAATGTAATTATGTTTATTACTCTTCTCTGGGATGTAACCAGATTTTAAAGATTGGAAGTCAATTGTAATAATTATACTAGAAGAGTAAGATCCTCATCAGTAGATGGTGATGTAGAGGAATAATCAGATTACATCAACGAAGTGTCAGTATCAAGCAGCTGCTTCAAAGCCGAAATGATGATTAGATGTAAAATGAAATTTGACAAGGCGGAGAAGACATACGGTTAGGAAGGTGGATCCAATAATTACGTGTAATCCGTGGAATCCAGTTGCTACAAAGAATGTGGAGCCGTAAACTCCATCAGCAATAGAGAATGGAGCTTCGTGGTACTCTATGGTTTGTAGTAGGGTAAAATAAAATCCAAGGAGGATGGTTAATAGTATAGCTTGAATAGCCTGTTTTCGGTTGCATTCGGTAATGCTGTGATGGGCTCAGGTTACGGTGACTCCGGATGCTAGGAGGACGGCGGTGTTGAGTAGTGGAACTTCTATAGGGTTTAATGGAGTAATTCCAGTAGGGGGTCATAAGCCTCCGAGCTCAGGTGTAGGTGCTAGGCTTGAGTGGAAGAATGCTCAGAAAAATCCTAGGAAGAAGAAAGCTTCTGATGTAATGAATAGGACTATTCCGTATCGTAAGCCCTTTTGGACGGTCGGGGTGTGATGGCCTTGGAATGTTCCTTCTCGGACAATGTCTCGTCATCATTGGATTATAATGAGGATTAGGGATACTAGGCCTACTGAAAGTAAGTGGGTGGAGTTAAAATGAAATCATATGATTAGGCCAGAGGTCGTAAGGAGGGCTGCAATAGCTCCAAAGATGGGTCATGGGCTTGGATCTACTATGTGGTATGAGTGTGCTTGGTGTGCCATTAGATGTTTTCTTGTAAGTATAAGCTAATAAGTAGAACGAATACGTAGGCTTGGATTATTGCCACTGCTAATTCTAGAATGGTAAGTAAGAGTAGGATGGTGAAGGTTACGATGGATATAGCTGGGAAGATTTGTAGTAGGGCAATTGTAGCGGTGGAGGTGAGTTGGATTAGTAAGTGTCCTGCAGTTAAGTTTGCGGTGAGTCGGACCCCTAGGGCAATGGGACGAATGATTTGGCTGATAGTTTCGATTAGGATTAGGGCAGGAATGAGTGGGGTTGGGGTACCTTCCGGCAGAATATGGCCTAATGATGTGGAGGGTTGGTTTCGAAGTCCGGTGAGGATAGTAGCGAGTCAAAGAGGAAAAGCTAGTGCTATATTTATAGATAGTTGGGTTGTGGGAGTAAAGGTATATGGTAGTAGCCCAAGTAGGTTAGTTAGGAGAAGGAGGATTATCAGTGAAGATAGGATGAGGGCTCATTTATGACCAGGCTTGTTTAGGGGGTTTATTAGTTGTTTGGTTATTAATTTAGTCAGTCAGAGTTGTACAGTTGTCAGGCGGTTGGAGAGTCAACGGCTATTGGGGGATGGTAAGAGAATAGTAGGAAAGATTATGGAGATTATGATTAATGGGAATCCCATGAGTTGGGGACTAGCGAATTGGTCAAAGAATGTTAAGTTCATGGTCAGTATCAGGGTAGGGGTTTAAGGGTGGATTTAATTTTGTGAGATGGTGGATTGGGGAAGTACATGGTTGAGGATTTAGGTTGTATGATTAGCAGAAAGATGATTCATAGGGAGGTCATGAT
Source organism: Tinamus guttatus (assembly GCF_059628265.1). Classification (NCBI taxonomy): domain Eukaryota; kingdom Metazoa; phylum Chordata; class Aves; order Tinamiformes; family Tinamidae; genus Tinamus; species Tinamus guttatus. The sequence goes on from NW_028290046.1 coordinate 5,130, forward strand.
GAAGAATCAGGGGTTAGGATTTAATTGAGGCATATCATTAAGGAGGAGTAAAACCTCTATCTTCTAGCTTAAAAGGCTAGTGCTGTGGCATAGCTTCTTAATGATTAGTTTGAGAGGTGTGATGATCAATTCTCGAAGTATGGGAGTGGGGCTGATTCAATTACGATTGGTATGTAGCTGTGGTTAGCTCCACAGATTTCTGAGCATTGACCATAAAAAATTCCAGGCCGGGTTGCTGTGAATGAAGTTTGATTGAGTCGTCCAGGGATAGCGTCGGTTTTTACTCCGAGAGTGGGGACTGCTCAAGAGTGTAGGACATCTCCAGCGGTAACAATTACTCGGATAGGGGATTCTATGGGAATTACAACTCGGTTGTCTACTTCTAGGAGTCGGAAATGGCCTGTGGGTAGTTCTGAAGTTGGAATTATGTAAGAGTCAAATGAGAGGTCTTTAAAGTCTGTATATTCATATGATCAGTATCATTGATGGCCAATTGCCTTTAGGGTTAGATCTGGTTCATCAATTTCGTCTATTATGTATAGGATTTGGAGGGATGGAAGGGCTAGTAAGATTAGTACAATGGCGGGTAGGATAGTCCAGATAAGTTCAATTTCTTGGGCATCTACAGTATTGGAGGATAATTTTTCTGTGAGTATGAGGGTTAGAATGTATAGGACTAGGCTGCAGATGGCCAGTGCTACTATTAGAGCGTGGTCATGGAATTCGACTAGTTCTTCTATGATTGGGGATGATGCGTCTTGGAATCCAAGTTGGGATGGGTTGGCCACGTGAGATGTACAGGGGTTTAACCTGTGATTTGGTCTTGACAAGGCCATGTAATAGATTTACTAACTTCTCATAAGAAAGAAGCATAAGTGGTTAGTGCGGTTGGCTTGAAACCAACATGAGGAGGTTCGATTCCTTCCTTTCTTGGACTTGAACATATGCTGGTTCTTCAAAGGTGTGGTGAGGGGGTGGGCAGCCGTGGATTCATTCGATGTTTGTAGGGGTCAGTTCAGGTTGTTGGATTTTACGCTTAGAAGAAAATGCCTCTCAGATAATGAACATGAGTATAATGACAGCCGTTATGGAGATTAGGGAGCCAATGGAGGATATGGTGTTTCAAATGGTGTAGGCATCTGGGTAGTCAGAGTATCGTCGTGGTATTCCGGCTAGTCCTAGAAAGTGCTGTGGGAAAAAGGTTAGGTTAACTCCTGTGAATATGACTCCAAAGTGGGCTTTTGTTCAGGTTGGGTGTAGGGTGAATCCTGTGAATAGGGGGAATCAGTGTGTGAATCCGGCTAAGATAGCGAATACGGCTCCTATGGATAGGACATAGTGGAAGTGTGCAACTACGTAGTATGTGTCGTGTAGAGCAATGTCAAGTGAGGAGTTGGCTAGTACGATGCCAGTAAGTCCTCCAATGGTAAAGAGGAAAATAAAGCCTAGGGCTCAGAGGATTGGAGGGTCTCATTTGATTGTACCTCCATGAAGGGTAGCTAGTCAGCTAAAGACTTTGATACCAGTGGGGATGGCAATAATTATAGTGGCGGATGTAAAGTAGGCTCGTGTATCAACGTCTATTCCGACGGTAAATATATGGTGAGCTCATACGATGAAGCCTAGGAATCCAATGGATAGTATGGCTCAGACTATTCCTATATATCCGAAGGGTTCTTTTTTTCCAGCGTAATAGGCAACTACATGGGAGATAATTCCGAATCCTGGGAGAATGAGGATATAAACTTCTGGGTGGCCAAAAAATCAGAATAGATGTTGGTATAGAATAGGGTCTCCTCCTCCTGCAGGGTCGAAGAATGAGGTATTGAGATTTCGGTCAGTAAGGAGCATAGTAATGCCAGCAGCTAGTACTGGGAGGGATAATAGTAGGAGGATAGCAGTAATTAGGACGGATCACACAAATAGTGGGGTTTGGTATTGTGATAAGGCTGGGGGTTTTATATTGATAGCGGTAGTAATAAAGTTAATTGCTCCGAGGATAGAAGATACTCCAGCGAGATGTAAGGAGAAGATAGCTAGGTCTACAGAGGGACCTGCGTGGGCTATATTCCCGGCTAGTGGGGGGTAGACGGTTCATCCAGTACCCGCTCCAGCTTCAATAGTGGATGAGGCTAGTAGGAGTAGAAATGATGGTGGTAGGAGTCAGAAGCTTATGTTGTTCATTCGGGGGAAGGCCATATCAGGGGCTCCAATTATAAGTGGAACTAATCAGTTCCCAAAGCCGCCAATTATTACTGGTATAACTATGAAGAAAATTATAACGAAGGCATGGGCTGTTACGATGACGTTGTAAATTTGGTCATCACCTAGTAAAGTGCCTGGTTGGCCAAGTTCAGCGCGGATTAGTAGGCTTAGGGCTGTGCCTACTATACCTGCTCATGCACCAAAAATAAGGTACAATGTACCGATATCTTTATGGTTTGTTGAGAATAATCATCGATTGATAAAGGTCACAGGTAAGATGGCTGAGAGATTAGGCGTTAGGCTGTAGTCCTTTTTACAGAGGTTCAAGTCCTCTTCTTATCGGCTTTGTAGTGAAGTTCATGTTGGGTTGCAAACCCATCGATGTGCAATAGAAGTGCACCGAAGCCTGGTAGGCAGAAGCCTGTTGGATGGGGCACTTAGCTGTTAACTAAGGGGTTGTGGGATCAAAGCCCACCTGTCTAGTGAGGCTTTAGCTTAATAAAAGCGTCCGATTTGCATTCGGGAGATACAGGTTAATGTCCTGTTGGCTTTAGCAGAAACTAAGAGGATTTAACTCTTATTTAAAGCTTTGAAGGCCTTTGGTTTATCTATTATCCTAAGTTTCTAGAACAAGGAGAAGATTATGGGGGATAGGGGGATGAGGGTGATGCAGAGAGAAGTAAGAATTGCGGTGGGGGTATGGGAGGCTTTATTAATATATCATAATTTTATGTAATTAGAGGAGTTCGGGGCCAGAGTAATTGTGGAATGATATGTTAGGCGTAAGTAGAAGAATAATCCCAGGAGCGAGAGTATGGAGATGACAATGGCTGTGGGTGTCATTTCTTGAATAGTTAATTCTTGGAGGATTATTCATTTGGGTAAGAAGCCCAATAGTGGGGGGAGTCCCGCTAGGGATAGGAGAGTTAGTATTAGGCTGGTATTCAGTGCTGGAGCTTTGGTCCATGAGGTTATTAGTATGGAGAGATTTGTAGCTTTGGTTATATTTAATGAGAGGAATACAGGCGTTGTTATGATTATATATAAGTAGAAGGTTAAGATGGCAAGGTTGGGGTTATAGATGATGATTGTAGTAGTTCAGCCAAGGTGGGAGATAGAGGAGAAGGCTAGGATTTTTCGGGTTTGGGTTTGATTTAATCCCATTCATCCGCCGATCATTGTGGAGGCAATAGCTATAGTTATGATGATGGTAGGGTTTAGTGAGGGTGCGATAAGGATTAGGATTGTTAGTGGTGGGAGTTTGATTATTGTCGATAGTAGAAGAGCAGTGATTAGTGAGGTTCCTTGTAGTACTTCTGGGAACCAAAAGTGGAAGGGTACTAGACCCAGTTTTATGGCGATAGAGGCTGTCAGTAATAAGGAGGATGTGGGATTGGTTAATTGGGTAATGTCTCATTGACCAGTGTCTCAGGCATTAATTATACTGGAGAATAGTATTAGGGCAGAAGCTGAGGCTTGGACCAAAAAGTATTTGATGGAGGCTTCTACAGCTCGTGGGTGGTGGGATTTGGAGATTAGGGGAATGGTAGCGAGAGTGTTGATTTCTAGTCCAGTTCAAGCTAGGATTCAGTGGCTGCTGGACATAGTAATAGTGGATCCCAGGGTAATGCTGGCCAGTGAAATTAGCTTGGTGTGAGGGTACATTAGTAAAGGAGGGAGTTAAACCATCGTTTTCGGGGTATGGGCCCGATAGCTTAGTTAGCTGACTTTACTAGGAAATAATATAGAGGAAGTATGGGGAGTTTTGATCTCCTTTGTGTAGGTTCGATTCCTGCTTTTCTAATTAGCTAAGGAAATGAGAGGATTGGTAGACCTCTATGTTCACTTTATCATAGTGACCCTTAGGTTCAGGCACATTTCCATGGGTAGGTATTGCATCTTAGGCATGGGGGTAGGCCTGCGAATGAAATTGGTATACTTGTATGTCAGAGGCAAAAGGCTAGGGTAAGGGGTAGGAAATTTTTTCATAGTAGATGTATTAATTGATCATAGCGGAATCGTGGGTAAGAAGCTCGTACTCATAAGAATCCTGAGGTTAAAAGTAGAGTTTTTACGGCTAGGATTATGGGGAAAAGCTGGTAGGGTAGGCTTAGTGAACTAGGATTGATGAATAGGATTGTGGTTATGGCATTTATTAATATAATGTTAGCATATTCTGCTAGGAAGAATAGGGCAAATGGGCCAGCAGAGTATTCAACGTTAAACCCTGAGACTAGTTCTGATTCTCCTTCTGTCAGGTCGAAAGGGGCTCGATTGGTTTCTGCAAGTGTAGAGATATACCATATTATTGTTAAGGGTCAGGTAGCAAAGATAAGGTATAGGGGTTCTTGAGTTGTTGCTAGGGTGTTGAGGGTATAGTTTCCGCTTAGGGTGATGATTGATAATAAGATAATTGCTAGGGTTACTTCATAAGAGATTGTTTGTGCTACAGCTCGTAGGGCACCAATTAGAGCGTATTTTGAGTTAGAAGCTCAGCCTGATCATAGAATAGAGTATACGGCTAAACTTGATATAGAGAGTAGAAATAATAGTCCAAGGTTTATGTCTGAGAGTGGGAATGGAATGGGTAGGGGAATTCAGATGGTGAGAGCTAGGAGCAGAGCTAGAATTGGGGTTATTGTGAATAAAAGAGGGGAAGATGTTGAAGGACGAACGGGTTCTTTGATGAAGAGTTTAACTCCATCTGCGATGGGTTGAAGTAATCCAAATGGGCCAACAATATTAGGCCCCTTTCGGGCTTGTATGTAGCTTAAGATTTTTCGTTCAAGTAATGTAAGAAATGCCACTGCAATGAGAATAGGAATAACATATGATAGGGATATGAGCAAATAATTTACAGTGTACATGGTGTGTGCAGCTAGAGAGAGGATTTGAACCTCTGGATAAAGGGCTTAAGCCTTTTGCATTTGCCAAGCTCTGCCACGCTAGCTATCCTTTATCTAGGATGTTCGGTGGTTTGATTCATTCTTATTAGTTCAGTTGTGTTCACTAATTAGAAGGGGGGCATGTCAGTGAACATAGGCCCCACTGCCCCGGTCCTTTCGTACTAGGGGAAGTAAAAGCATAGATAGAAACCGACCTGGATTGCTCCGGTCTGAACTCAGATCACGTAGGACTGTTAATCGTTGAACAAACGAACCCTTAATAGCGGCTGCACCATTAGGTTGTCCTGATCCAACATCGAGGTCGTAAACCTCCTTGTCGATAGGGGCTCTTGAAGGAGATTGCGCTGTTATCCCTGGGGTAGCTTGGTTCATTGGTCAATTATATTGGGTCTGATTACTATTAGTACTTTGAGGGGTATAATCTAGGTTAAGATTATGTGATCTTATTTTTTGGAGGCTAGTCTATACTCCAAGGTCGCCCCAACCAAAAAATTAGGACCATTGAGTGCAAGAGGGTGGGCCTTGAAGGTTTAGAGAGTGGTGGCATTGGTCTAGAATTTTTAAGTTCCACAGGGTCTTCTCGTCTTATGATGATATTCCTGCTTTTGCACAGGGAGATCAATTTCATTGATTATCTGCAAGAGACAGTTAAGACCTCGTTTAGCCATTCATACAGGTCTCGATTTATGAGACAATTGATTGCGCTACCTTCGCACGGTTAGGATACCGCGGCCGTTAAACCTTAGTCACTGGGCAGGCATCACCTTCAATACTTGTGTAAGCTGAAGGCTATGTTTTTGGTAAACAGTCGGGCCTTGGGCTTGCCGAGTTCCTTTTGCAGATTTAAATCTTTCTGGGGGCGCTCCAGGGTAGGTGTAACAGGTTAGTTAAATATTCGGTCTTGTGGAGTTGTGGTATAAGTCGTACTGTTAATAATAGTTTAGTATGTAAGCTTGCGCCTAGAGAGGGGGGTCCCCTTCAAATTACTCATTTTAGCATGAATTCTCCTATGGTCATAGGTTGGTCTGCTAGTGGTGAGGGATTCACGGTGTTTTTGGTATTTTTGGAGATATGAGCTTTAACGCACTCTTGATTGATGGCTGCTTGAAGGCCTACATGTAAAAGGAGTAGTTTGTATTATCCTCTGGTTTAGGTTGTGTCCTGATTTAAAGGAGCTGTACCTCCTTTAAATTACTCCTAAATATCTCATTGTAGTAATTTAGTATATCTGGAGGGGAAAATTTAGGGAGGAACTTACATTCGTTTCGCAGGCAACCAGCTATCACCTAGCTCGATTGGCTTTTCACCTCTACTAACAAGTCATCCCACTCTTTTGCCACAGAGACGGGTTTGCTCATGATAGCTGCTTGTAGGTAGCTCGCATAGGTTTCGGGATGGCAAGCTAAAGTTCATTATGCTTGATTATTCTTGCTAAATCATGATGCAAAAGGTACAAGAGTTGGTCTTTGCTGTTTTATGCTTGGTTTTTCACTGCTATTTCAACTTTCCCTCACGGTACAAATTTTCTATTGCGTCAAGTAACTTTTCTATCGCCTATACTAGGTGTAGAAAAATGTTTTAATTGTTTTGTAGAGAAATTTAGTGTTGTGATTAATTGGTTTGAGCTAGAGTTGGCATCAGGTCGGTCCTAGTTAGAAGACATCTTTCAGGTGTAAGCTGAATGCTTTGCAATTATAGCTACGTCCTGATATGCTAAGTACACCTTCCGGTACACTTACCTTGTTACGACTTACCTCATCTTCAGCTTTGGTTTAGATCATTATTTATGTGGATAATTGCTTGTGAGGAGGGTGACGGGCGGTATGTACGTGCCCTAGAGCCAGTTTAAGGTGAACTTTCTGGTTTCATCTTACTGCTAAATCCGCCTTCTAAGGGGTTTTCATTACCTTGTTCGTTGAAGAATTATTCTATATTAGAAAATGTAGCCCATTTCTTCCATCTCATTCGCTATACCTTGACCTGTCTTGTTAGCGGAGGGCTGTTGTGCTCGCTATTGAACTCTCATTTAGGCGGGCTGGTGACGGCGGTATGTAGGCTGTTTGGGCAAGGGATGGTCGGGTGTATCGTGGAGTATCGATTATAGAACAGGCTCCTCTAGGTGGGTTTAGGGCACCGCCAAGTCCTTAGAGTTTTAAGCGTTTGTGCTCGTAGTTCTCTGGGCGGATGTTTTGGTAGGGGTAAACATCTAGATTTAGGGCTAAGCATAGTGGGGTATCTAATCCCAGTTTGTTTCTTAGCTTTCGTGGAGTATAATTGGCCCTATAAGTACTGGGACCATTTTTACGTAGGGTTTTGGTACCTCTTAGGCTTGTGACAGCTTAGGTGTACTTTGGTCCGAGCTGATTAGATAACATGTTTCCACGCTTTACGCCGTGTACCATTAATTTGGGCCTCTTGTATGACCGCGGTGGCTGGCACAAGATTTACCGGCCCTAAGTCATTATAACTAAGTCAAGTTTTCACTTATGGCTTAATGTCAATTACTGCTGGAAGCCCGTGGGGGTGTGGCTGAGCAAGGTGTCTTGGGCTACTACGAGGAGAATATGGTGTGCCTGATACCTGCTCCTCTTACTTCTAGTAGAGTAGAAGTTTATGAGGGCATTTACACTGGAGTGCGGATACTTGCATGTATATGTCTAATGATAATTAATGGTAAGGTTAGGACTAAGTCTTTTGTCCTTGGGTTGGGTAAACCATCTTGGCATCTTCAGTGTCATGCTTTGCGTTAAGCTACAAGGACGTATTGGTTTCGCTGCCTATGTTTTTATTTGGGCAGGCTGATTCGTTTATGTTTTTTGGTTTAAATTGTGCAGGGAGTTTTGGGATGGGGAGGAGAATAGTGGTTGTCATGGTTATGGTGTGAAAATAGGGGGAAGTTGGCTGGAGAGGGTTGGTGAAAATGGGTTGAAAAAATTTTTTGAAAAAAAAAATTTTTTTAAAATTTTTTGAAAAAAAAATTTTTTTTAGTAGTAACTTTAGGAGTGACAAAAATATAAAAAAATGAAAAAAATTGTAAAAAAATCAAAAAAAATGTTGTAAATTGAAGCTATAGTTTTTCTCTAATTTTGAAAAAAATTAGAGAAAAATAGAGCATTGGAAATTGGGTTTTATATGTCCGACAAGCATTCACTATTATACCCCAATTAGTTGGGGGTGGATCAAGATCAACCAAATGCGGATGGCAAGTGCATCAGTGTCCGAATGATTCCACATATACGCCGACCGTCTCATTAATCGGTCCCGGAACAGAGACGCATTACGAAGACCATTGATGTCCAGACCTAAATTGTTGGCTTTCTGACTATGCATAGTATGGGGGCACGTTGAAGTAGCAGAGAAAAAAAAAGGGAGCTAGATGGACGGAAGAGTTAAAAATGTCGAGATTATGGGAGAATATGGTGCATCTCACATACCAGAAGCCTTTTAAAAAGCATTCTGTGGGGATTAAGCCATTAGGGACCCTGAAGTAGGAACCAGAGGTGCGTGAACCATTGTATATTAAATGTAGGTTCCTGAAACTAGAGCATACGGGATCTAACCATGCAAGCGGTTGCTGATTTCTCGTGAGGGGAGGAGACTAGAAATCCATCTGATACTGGACGTTTGACTGCTTGACTGTTATGAGCATATATAGAAATTTAGTGATTGGTGGAAGATCATGAACTGAATAAGGGATTTAAGGCTATATTGGATTAATCACTATAAATGGGTTAAGTAAATTAATGTCCTATAAAACATAGTATGAGGGGATGATTAATGTCCTATATAAATGTATGCACGATAATACATAGAAATACTAAGTAGTACCTCTATGGGGGGGTAGGGGGGGTAGATCTATAGGTGTTCTTGTAGTTGAGTACAACGGCAGTTTTTCAGACTGCAGCCCTTGGATTGTAGCCAAGCAAGAATTATGACGTACTTTGTATCTTTCTTAGGGGTTTGCTTTATTTTAGGTGCTTTGGCAGTGGCATCAAACCCATCGCCGCAGTATGGGGCGATGGGTCTGGTGGTGGCATCTGTGGTAGGGTGTGGGTGGTTGCTGAGTTTGGGGGTATCTTTTATCTCATTGGCCTTATTTTTGGTATATTTGGGGGGCATGCTGGTGGTGTTTGTGTACTGTGTGTCTTTGGCTGCGGATCCTTATGTTGAGGCTTGGGAGATTGACGAGTTTTAGGGTATGGGGTGGGGTTTGTAGTGGTAATTCTAATGGGTGGGGTGGTGTGAGATTTTGTGGGGTTAGAGGAGTGATGGGTAGGAACGGTGGATTGTGGGGGGAGTGCTGTGGTCCGAGTGGATTTTAGTGGAGTAGCTATGTTTTATTCTTGGGGAGCGGGGATGTTTGTAGTGGCGGGGTGAGGTTTGTTTTTGACACTGTTTGTGGTGTTGGAGTTGGTGCGGGGTCTGTCATGTGGGGCAGTTCGGGCAGTTTAGGTGTGGGGGAGTCAGAAGGTAGTTTAGTGGAGAATACCAGCTTTGGGAGCTGGAGGTAGAGGTTTAAGTCCTCTCTTTCTGAGATGTTGAGGTTGGTGAATTGTGGTGGAGAAAATAGGGGGAAGTTGGCTGGAGAGGGTTGGTGAAAATGGGTTGAAAAAATTTTTTGAAAAAAAAAATTTTTTTAAAATTTTTTGAAAAAAAAAATTTTTTTAGTAGTAACTTTAGGAGTGACAAAAATATAAAAAAATGAAAAAAATTGTAAAAAAATCAAAAAAAATGTTGTAAATTGAAGCTATAGTTTTTCTCTAATTTTGAAAAAAATTAGAGAAAAATAGAGCATTGGAAATTGGGTTTTATATGTCCGACAAGCATTCACTATTATACCCCAATTAGTTGGGGGTGGATCAAGATCAACCAAATGCGGATGGCAAGTGCATCAGTGTCCGAATGATTCCACATATACGCCGACCGTCTCATTAATCGGTCCCGGAACAGAGACGCATTACGAAGACCATTGATGTCCAGACCTAAATTGTTGGCTTTCTGACTATGCATAGTATGGGGGCACGTTGAAGTAGCAGAGAAAAAAAAAAGAGAGCTAGATGGACGGAAGAGTTAAAAATGTCGAGATTATGGGAGAATATGGTGCATCTCACATACCAGAAGCCTTTTAAAAAGCATTCTGTGGGGATTAAGCCATTAGGGACCCTGAAGTAGGAACCAGAGGTGCGTGAACCATTGTATATTAAATGTAGGTTCCTGAAACTAGAGCATACGGGATCTAACCATGCAAGCGGTTGCTGATTTCTCGTGAGGGGAGGAGACTAGAAATCCATCTGATACTGGACGTTTGACTGCTTGACTGTTATGAGCATATATAGAAATTTAGTGATTGGTGGAAGATCATGAACTGAATAAGGGATTTAAGGCTATATTGGATTAATCATCATATATGGGTTAGATAAATTAATGCCCTATAAAACATAGTATGAGGAAGTGATTAATGTCCTATATAAATGTATGCACGATAATACATAGAAATACTAAGTAGTACCTCTATGGGGGGGTAGGGGGGGGTAGATCTATAGGTGTTCTTGTAGTTGAGTACAACGGCAGTTTTTCAGACTGCAGCCCTTGGATTGTAGCCAAGCAAGAATTATGATGTACTTTGTATCTTTCTTAGGGGTTTGCTTTATTTTAGGTGCTTTGGCAGTGGCATCAAACCCATCGCCGCAGTATGGGGCGATGGGTCTGGTGGTGGCATCTGTGGTAGGGTGTGGGTGGTTGCTGAGTTTGGGGGTATCTTTTATCTCATTGGCCTTATTTTTGGTATATTTGGGGGGCATGCTGGTGGTGTTTGTGTACTGTGTGTCTTTGGCTGCGGATCCTTATGTTGAGGCTTGGGGAGATTGACGAGTTTTAGGGTATGGGGTGGGGTTTGTAGTGGTAATTCTAATGGGTGGGGTGGTGTGAGATTTTGTGGGGTTAGAGGAGTGATGGGTAGGAACGGTGGATTGTGGGGGGAGTGCTGTGGTCCGAGTGGATTTTAGTGGAGTAGCTATGTTTTATTCTTGGGGAGCGGGGATGTTTGTAGTGGCGGGGTGAGGTTTGTTTTTGACACTGTTTGTGGTGTTGGAGTTGGTGCGGGGTCTGTCATGTGGGGCAGTTCGGGCAGTTTAGGTGTGGGGGAGTCAGAAGGTAGTTTAGTGGAGAATACCAGCTTTGGGAGCTGGAGGTAGAGGTTTAAGTCCTCTCTTTCTGAGATGTTGAGGTTGGTGAGTTTTCTAGTGTTTATTATCCCTCTGTTTTCTTCCTTTACTTTTTCCTTACCTTTCCCTTTAAATTTTTCCCCCCCCCCCTTCCCCCCCCCCCCATTCTGTAATTAGGCGGGGGGAAAGATACTCTAAGAAGAACAATTCTTCAATTTTTGGTTTACAAGACCAATGTTTTAATAAACTATTAGAGTATTAATAGAGGATTTTGTTTTCTAGGGTTGCAATGGTGGGGAATAGGAAGAGTAGTGTGAGGAAGTAGGTGAAAGAAGCTACTTGTCCGATAATGATGAATGGATGTTCTACAGGTTGGCTCCCGATTCATGTTAGGATGAGTAGATTGGTAAATAGAAGTCAGAATAGTGTTTGAGATAGGGGCCGAAAAGTTATGGAGCGTAGTTTGGATTTGTGGAGGAGTGGAATGAGGAGGAGGATTAAAATGGAGGCGGTTAGGGCCAGTACACCTCCTAGTTTATTGGGGATTGATCGTAAAATTGCGTATGCAAATAGGAAGTATCATTCTGGTTTAATATGTGGAGGTGTGGTTAGTGGATTGGCTGGGGTAAAGTTTTCTGGGTCTCCTAGAAGGTTTGGGAAGAAGAAGGTGAGGGTTAAGAGTGGGATAAATAGTAAGATGAATCCTAGAATGTCTTTTGTGGTAAAATAGGGGTGAAATGGAATTTTGTCGCAATGGGAGATGATTCCTAGGGGATTATTAGAGCCGGATTCGTGGAGGAAAGTTAGGTGAATGATTGAGAGGCTTGCGATGAGGAAAGGTAAGAGGAAGTGAAGGGCGAAGAATCGCGTTAGGGTGGGGTTGTCTACGGAAAATCCTCCTCAGGCTCATTCAACAAGGGTTTGGCCGATGTAGGGAATGGCTGAAAGAAGATTAGTGATAACGGTAGCTCCTCAGAAGGATATTTGTCCTCATGGCAGAACATAGCCTACAAAAGCTGTGGCTATAAGTGTAAAGAGTAGGATAACTCCAGTATTTCATGTCTCTTTGTAGAGGTATGAGCCATAGTATAGTCCTCGTCCAATATGTAAGTAGATGCAGATAAAGAAGAAGGAGGCTCCGTTTGCGTGAAGATTACGGATAAGTCAGCCATATTGGATGTCTCGGCAGATATGGGCTACAGAGTGAAAGGCTAGGGAGGTGTCGGCTGTATAGTGAGTGGCTAGTAGTAATCCAGTTAGGATTTGTGTAATGAGACAGATTCCTAGTAAGGATCCGAAGTTCCATCAGGTTGAAATGTTTGAGGGGGATGGTAGGTCAATTAGGGAGTTGTTGATGATTTTAAGTAGGGGGTGTGATTTTCGGATGTTTGGGGCCATTAGTTAAGTAGAAGTAAGATAAAGATTGACAAGGCAAAGGAGCTTAGGTAGGTTTTAATTAATCCTGAGTGTAATGGGGTGCAGGATTTTGTGGCTAAGAGTTGGATATCGGCAAGTCCTTCTGGTCCGATTTTTTTGCATCATGATAAGTCAATTAGGTGGGATGCAATTTTTTGTCCAGAGTTGAGGAGTTTAGTGGAGGTTGTTCGGTGGCTAAGTGGGTTGAAGTAACCTAATGTTAGAGAGAAGTTCATTAGGGTATTTTGGTTAGGGAGAGTAAGGTTGTGGGTTAGGTTTGTTAGTTCTAGGGCTAAGAGGATACCTAGGATTGTGACTAGGAGAGCGGCAATTTTGATGATGGTGGGTATTGTTATTGGAAGTGTTTTTGTGGGAAGTATGTTGGATGAGATTAGAATACCTGCAGTAATGCTTCCTAAAGCGAGGCGGGTCATGGGGTTTAGGATATTAGGTATGTTTTCGTTAATGGGGGCTGTAGGGGTGATTCGACAATATCCGGTTTGAACTATAAGAGTTATTCGTAGACTGTATGTAGCTGTAAATGATGTAGCGAGTAATGTAAGTAGTAGGGCTCAAGAGTTTAGGTAGGAATTGTTGAGGCTCTCGATGATAAGGTCTTTGGAGTAGAACCCGGCTAAGAAGGGGGTGCCGATCAGGGCAAGGTTGCCGATGGTGAGGCAGGAAGAGGTTATGGGGAGAAGTTTTTGTAATCCACCTATTTTTCGGATGTCTTGTTCTCCGGCAAGGTTGTGGATAATTGAGCCTGAGCATAGGAATAGTATGGCTTTGAAGAAGGCGTGAGTGGAGATGTGTAGGAATGCTAGTTGAGGGAGGTTAAGACCGATGGTTACTATTATTAGTCCGAGTTGGCTAGATGTAGAGAAAGCAATGATTTTTTTAATATCATTTTGTGTTAATGCGCAGATAGCTGCAAATATAGTGGAGATAGCACCTAAACATAAGCACAGGGTTAGGGCTGTTAGGGAGTTGGAGAACATGGGGTGGGTGCGAATAAGTAGGAAGATGCCGGCTACAACTATAGTGCTTGAGTGTAATAGGGCAGATACTGGTGTGGGGCCTTCTATGGCAGCAGGGAGTCATGGGTGAAGACCAAATTGTGCGGATTTGCCGGTAGCAGCAATAATTAATCCTAGGAGTGGGAGGATGGGGATTTGATTGTTGTGTTGGGGTTGGATGTCTCATGAGTTAATAGAGGAGGCTAGTCAGGCTATGCATATAATAAGTCCAATATCTCCAATTCGGTTGTAGATGATTGCTTGGAGGGCGGCAGTATTAGCGTCAGTTCGTCCGTGTCATCAACCAATTAGGAGAAAGGATATAATGCCTACTCCTTCTCAGCCGATAAAAAGTATGAATATGTTGTTGGCGACTGTTAGGACGAGTATAGCAATTAGGAATATGAGGAGGTATAAGAAGAATTTAGTGATAGAGGGGTCTGAAGCTATGTATCAGGTTGCGAATTGTATAATTGATCAGGTTACAAATAAGGCGATAGGAAAAAATACTGTGGAATATTGGTCGAGTTTAAAGCTTATGAGGATCTTGAAGTTGGTGGTGAGATTTCAGTGTCAGTAGGAGGTAATTGTATTGGTTCCGGAGAGCATATAGGTGATTATGGGAATGAGACTGATGAGGAAAGCAGATTTTACATAGGAAGTAATAGTTGAAGGGGTATTTTTGTGATTGGAGAAGATGAGGGTGGAAATGATTGGCATAGAGAGGATTGTTAGTGTTAGTAGGGTTATGGTATTAAGGAGTAATAAGGTTTTTATTACTTTTACTTGGAGTTGCACCAAGATTAGTGGCTCCTAAGACCAGTGGATTACTATTATCCTTTAAAAGTAAGGGGGCTGAGAGTTTAGTCTCAGATGCAGGAGTTAGCAGTTCTTGCTGGTTAAACCGCCCCTTGGCGAATAAGGAGGTTTGAACTTCTATTTTTAGAATCACAGTCTAATGTTTGGGTTGAAACTATATTCGCATTATATATAATTTGAAATGAGTTCTGGTTTAGTGATTAAGAGAAGTATGGGTAAGGTGTGAAGGGTTATTAGTAGGTGTTCTCGTGTGGTTGTGCAGTGAATTGAGGTGATGTGAGAGGGAGGTGCTCCTCGTTGAGTAGCGAGGAATATGGTCAGGCTGTAGGAGGCGGTGAGTAGGGTTGCAAGGCCAGTTAGAATGATTGTAAAAGGGGATCATTTGAATAGGCTGATTATAATGGTAAGTTCGGCTATGAGATTGATTGTTGGGGGGAGGGCTATGTTTGTTAGGTTGGCTAGAAGTCATCATGTGCATATGAGGGGGAGTAGAGATTGTAAGCCTCGGGTTAGGATCAGGATACGACTGTGTGTACGTTCGTAGTTTGTGTTTGCCAGGCAGAATAATATGGAGGAGGTGAGGCCATGGGCGATTATAAGGGTTATGGCTCCTGAGAAGGATCATTCAGTTTGGATTATGCAGGCAGCGATTGTGAGGCCTATGTGGCTAATAGATGAGTATGCGATTAGTGATTTTAGATCAGTTTGGCGTAGGCAGATGGAGCTGGTTATTAGTGCGCCTCATAGGGCGAGGGTAAGGAACGGGTAGGAGAGGTAGGTAGTTAGTGGGCCTGTAATTGCAGTAATTCGTATGATACCATAACCACCTAATTTTAGGAGGAGGGCAGCGAGGAGTATGGATCCTGCAATGGGAGCTTCTACATGAGCTTTTGGCAGTCATAGGTGAAGTCCATATAGTGGGGCTTTAACTATAAATGCTGTTAAGAGTGCTATGCTTGATAGAATGTTAGTCCATGACGATGATGATAGGGGATGTAGAAGTTTTATGGTAGGTATGTGAAGTGTGCCTGTTTGTATGTGGAGGTGTAGAAGAGCGATTAGCAGGGGGAGGGAGCTGATTAGGGTATAAAATAAAAGATAAATGCCAGCGCTAAGACGTTCTGGTTGGTTGCCTCATCGTGTGATTAAAATTAGTGTTGGAATTAGGGTAGCTTCGAAAGAGATGTAAAATAAGGATAGTTCTGTGGATGAAAAGGCTAGGAGAATAAAGGGTTGGATAGTAATAAGAGTGGTGATGAAGATATATTTTCGTGTCATTGGTTCGGGGTGAAGGTGGTTTTGGCTGGCAATAAGTATGAGTGGAAGAAGTCAGCAGGAAAGTACTAGGAGTGGGGCTGAGATTTGATCAATACCTGATCATTGGTTTAAAAATTTGTAGGGGAAGTATGTTGGGTGCAATCATTGTAGGCTAAGGGAAGCGATTAGTAAGCTGTAGGTTGTGGTAATAGTTCAGGTGAGGTTTTTGGGGGATAGTAGGGCTGTTGGGATGAGTATTATCGTAGGGATTATAATTTTTAGCATTGTAGTAGATTTAGGTTGTGGAGATGGTCTGAGCCGTGGGTTCGGGTTGATGCTACTAGTATGGCGAGTCCTGTACCAGCTTCACAGGCAGAGAAGGTTAGTATTAGTACGGGGATGAGTGTGAATGATGGAGTTTGGGTATGGATTGGTCAGATTGAGAGGGCGATGTATAGTGAGAGTATCATGCTTTCTAGGCATAGTAGGGCTGAGATGAAGTGGGTTCGATGAAAGGCTAGTCCTAGACAGCTGAGGATGAAGGCAGAATAGAAGCTGGGGTGTACTAACATGAGAAAGTTACAGTAGTTGCTGTAATTTGCCGAGTCGAAGTCGGCTGTCTTGTATTAGACTAACTTTCTATTATTCAGCTCATTCAAGTCCTCCTTGGACCCACTCGTAGACTAATCCGAGGGTCAGTAGAAGTAGAATTAGGGAGGTTCATAGTATTGTGAGTAGTGGATTGGGGAGTTGGATTGCTCATGGGAGAGGGAGTAGTAGGGCGATTTCTAGGTCAAATAGTAAGAATAAGATTGCTACTGAGGAAGAATCGGATCGAGAATGGCAGTCGAGCTGATCCTAGGGGATCAAAGCCACATTCGTATGGAGAGAGTTTTTCGGTGTCTGGGCTTATTTGGGCTAGTCATAAGTTGATAGTAGTTAGGAGAGTGCTGAGGATTAGGGTTACTAGGAGTATAAATGTAATTATGTTTATTACTCTTCTCTGGGATGTAACCAGATTTTAAAGATTGGAAGTCAATTGTAATAATTATACTAGAAGAGTAAGATCCTCATCAGTAGATGGTGATGTAGAGGAATAATCAGATTACATCAACGAAGTGTCAGTATCAAGCAGCTGCTTCAAAGCCGAAATGATGATTAGATGTAAAATGAAATTTGACAAGGCGGAGAAGACATACGGTTAGGAAGGTGGATCCAATAATTACGTGTAATCCGTGGAATCCAGTTGCTACAAAGAATGTGGAGCCGTAAACTCCATCAGCAATAGAGAATGGAGCTTCGTGGTACTCTATGGTTTGTAGTAGGGTAAAATAAAATCCAAGGAGGATGGTTAATAGTATAGCTTGAATAGCCTGTTTTCGGTTGCATTCGGTAATGCTGTGATGGGCTCAGGTTACGGTGACTCCGGATGCTAGGAGGACGGCGGTGTTGAGTAGTGGAACTTCTATAGGGTTTAATGGAGTAATTCCAGTAGGGGGTCATAAGCCTCCGAGCTCAGGTGTAGGTGCTAGGCTTGAGTGGAAGAATGCTCAGAAAAATCCTAGGAAGAAGAAAGCTTCTGATGTAATGAATAGGACTATTCCGTATCGTAAGCCCTTTTGGACGGTCGGGGTGTGATGGCCTTGGAATGTTCCTTCTCGGACAATGTCTCGTCATCATTGGATTATAATGAGGATTAGGGATACTAGGCCTACTGAAAGTAAGTGGGTGGAGTTAAAATGAAATCATATGATTAGGCCAGAGGTCGTAAGGAGGGCTGCAATAGCTCCAAAGATGGGTCATGGGCTTGGATCTACTATGTGGTATGAGTGTGCTTGGTGTGCCATTAGATGTTTTCTTGTAAGTATAAGCTAATAAGTAGAACGAATACGTAGGCTTGGATTATTGCCACTGCTAATTCTAGAATGGTAAGTAAGAGTAGGATGGTGAAGGTTACGATGGATATAGCTGGGAAGATTTGTAGTAGGGCAATTGTAGCGGTGGAGGTGAGTTGGATTAGTAAGTGTCCTGCAGTTAAGTTTGCGGTGAGTCGGACCCCTAGGGCAATGGGACGAATGATTTGGCTGATAGTTTCGATTAGGATTAGGGCAGGAATGAGTGGGGTTGGGGTACCTTCCGGCAGAATATGGCCTAATGATGTGGAGGGTTGGTTTCGAAGTCCGGTGAGGATAGTAGCGAGTCAAAGAGGAAAAGCTAGTGCTATATTTATAGATAGTTGGGTTGTGGGAGTAAAGGTATATGGTAGTAGCCCAAGTAGGTTAGTTAGGAGAAGGAGGATTATCAGTGAAGATAGGATGAGGGCTCATTTATGACCAGGCTTGTTTAGGGGGTTTATTAGTTGTTTGGTTATTAATTTAGTCAGTCAGAGTTGTACAGTTGTCAGGCGGTTGGAGAGTCAACGGCTATTGGGGGATGGTAAGAGAATAGTAGGAAAGATTATGGAGATTATGATTAATGGGAATCCCATGAGTTGGGGACTAGCGAATTGGTCAAAGAATGTTAAGTTCATGGTCAGTATCAGGGTAGGGGTTTAAGGGTGGATTTAATTTTGTGAGATGGTGGATTGGGGAAGTACATGGTTGAGGATTTAGGTTGTATGATTAGCAGAAAGATGATTCATAGGGAGGTCATGATGAAGAATCAGGGGTTAGGATTTAATTGAGGCATATCATTAAGGAGGAGTAAAACCTCTATCTTCTAGCTTAAAAGGCTAGTGCTGTGGCATAGCTTCTTAATGATTAGTTTGAGAGGTGTGATGATCAATTCTCGAAGTATGGGAGTGGGGCTGATTCAATTACGATTGGTATGTAGCTGTGGTTAGCTCCACAGATTTCTGAGCATTGACCATAAAAAATTCCAGGCCGGGTTGCTGTGAATGAAGTTTGATTGAGTCGTCCAGGGATAGCGTCGGTTTTTACTCCGAGAGTGGGGACTGCTCAAGAGTGTAGGACATCTCCAGCGGTAACAATTACTCGGATAGGGGATTCTATGGGAATTACAACTCGGTTGTCTACTTCTAGGAGTCGGAAATGGCCTGTGGGTAGTTCTGAAGTTGGAATTATGTAAGAGTCAAATGAGAGGTCTTTAAAGTCTGTATATTCATATGATCAGTATCATTGATGGCCAATTGCCTTTAGGGTTAGATCTGGTTCATCAATTTCGTCTATTATGTATAGGATTTGGAGGGATGGAAGGGCTAGTAAGATTAGTACAATGGCGGGTAGGATAGTCCAGATAAGTTCAATTTCTTGGGCATCTACAGTATTGGAGGATAATTTTTCTGTGAGTATGAGGGTTAGAATGTATAGGACTAGGCTGCAGATGGCCAGTGCTACTATTAGAGCGTGGTCATGGAATTCGACTAGTTCTTCTATGATTGGGGATGATGCGTCTTGGAATCCAAGTTGGGATGGGTTGGCCACGTGAGATGTACAGGGGTTTAACCTGTGATTTGGTCTTGACAAGGCCATGTAATAGATTTACTAACTTCTCATAAGAAAGAAGCATAAGTGGTTAGTGCGGTTGGCTTGAAACCAACATGAGGAGGTTCGATTCCTTCCTTTCTTGGACTTGAACATATGCTGGTTCTTCAAAGGTGTGGTGAGGGGGTGGGCAGCCGTGGATTCATTCGATGTTTGTAGGGGTCAGTTCAGGTTGTTGGATTTTACGCTTAGAAGAAAATGCCTCTCAGATAATGAACATGAGTATAATGACAGCCGTTATGGAGATTAGGGAGCCAATGGAGGATATGGTGTTTCAAATGGTGTAGGCATCTGGGTAGTCAGAGTATCGTCGTGGTATTCCGGCTAGTCCTAGAAAGTGCTGTGGGAAAAAGGTTAGGTTAACTCCTGTGAATATGACTCCAAAGTGGGCTTTTGTTCAGGTTGGGTGTAGGGTGAATCCTGTGAATAGGGGGAATCAGTGTGTGAATCCGGCTAAGATAGCGAATACGGCTCCTATGGATAGGACATAGTGGAAGTGTGCAACTACGTAGTATGTGTCGTGTAGAGCAATGTCAAGTGAGGAGTTGGCTAGTACGATGCCAGTAAGTCCTCCAATGGTAAAGAGGAAAATAAAGCCTAGGGCTCAGAGGATTGGAGGGTCTCATTTGATTGTACCTCCATGAAGGGTAGCTAGTCAGCTAAAGACTTTGATACCAGTGGGGATGGCAATAATTATAGTGGCGGATGTAAAGTAGGCTCGTGTATCAACGTCTATTCCGACGGTAAATATATGGTGAGCTCATACGATGAAGCCTAGGAATCCAATGGATAGTATGGCTCAGACTATTCCTATATATCCGAAGGGTTCTTTTTTTCCAGCGTAATAGGCAACTACATGGGAGATAATTCCGAATCCTGGGAGAATGAGGATATAAACTTCTGGGTGGCCAAAAAATCAGAATAGATGTTGGTATAGAATAGGGTCTCCTCCTCCTGCAGGGTCGAAGAATGAGGTATTGAGATTTCGGTCAGTAAGGAGCATAGTAATGCCAGCAGCTAGTACTGGGAGGGATAATAGTAGGAGGATAGCAGTAATTAGGACGGATCACACAAATAGTGGGGTTTGGTATTGTGATAAGGCTGGGGGTTTTATATTGATAGCGGTAGTAATAAAGTTAATTGCTCCGAGGATAGAAGATACTCCAGCGAGATGTAAGGAGAAGATAGCTAGGTCTACAGAGGGACCTGCGTGGGCTATATTCCCGGCTAGTGGGGGGTAGACGGTTCATCCAGTACCCGCTCCAGCTTCAATAGTGGATGAGGCTAGTAGGAGTAGAAATGATGGTGGTAGGAGTCAGAAGCTTATGTTGTTCATTCGGGGGAAGGCCATATCAGGGGCTCCAATTATAAGTGGAACTAATCAGTTCCCAAAGCCGCCAATTATTACTGGTATAACTATGAAGAAAATTATAACGAAGGCATGGGCTGTTACGATGACGTTGTAAATTTGGTCATCACCTAGTAAAGTGCCTGGTTGGCCAAGTTCAGCGCGGATTAGTAGGCTTAGGGCTGTGCCTACTATACCTGCTCATGCACCAAAAATAAGGTACAATGTACCGATATCTTTATGGTTTGTTGAGAATAATCATCGATTGATAAAGGTCACAGGTAAGATGGCTGAGAGATTAGGCGTTAGGCTGTAGTCCTTTTTACAGAGGTTCAAGTCCTCTTCTTATCGGCTTTGTAGTGAAGTTCATGTTGGGTTGCAAACCCATCGATGTGCAATAGAAGTGCACCGAAGCCTGGTAGGCAGAAGCCTGTTGGATGGGGCACTTAGCTGTTAACTAAGGGGTTGTGGGATCAAAGCCCACCTGTCTAGTGAGGCTTTAGCTTAATAAAAGCGTCCGATTTGCATTCGGGAGATACAGGTTAATGTCCTGTTGGCTTTAGCAGAAACTAAGAGGATTTAACTCTTATTTAAAGCTTTGAAGGCCTTTGGTTTATCTATTATCCTAAGTTTCTAGAACAAGGAGAAGATTATGGGGGATAGGGGGATGAGGGTGATGCAGAGAGAAGTAAGAATTGCGGTGGGGGTATGGGAGGCTTTATTAATATATCATAATTTTATGTAATTAGAGGAGTTCGGGGCCAGAGTAATTGTGGAATGATATGTTAGGCGTAAGTAGAAGAATAATCCCAGGAGCGAGAGTATGGAGATGACAATGGCTGTGGGTGTCATTTCTTGAATAGTTAATTCTTGGAGGATTATTCATTTGGGTAAGAAGCCCAATAGTGGGGGGAGTCCCGCTAGGGATAGGAGAGTTAGTATTAGGCTGGTATTCAGTGCTGGAGCTTTGGTCCATGAGGTTATTAGTATGGAGAGATTTGTAGCTTTGGTTATATTTAATGAGAGGAATACAGGCGTTGTTATGATTATATATAAGTAGAAGGTTAAGATGGCAAGGTTGGGGTTATAGATGATGATTGTAGTAGTTCAGCCAAGGTGGGAGATAGAGGAGAAGGCTAGGATTTTTCGGGTTTGGGTTTGATTTAATCCCATTCATCCGCCGATCATTGTGGAGGCAATAGCTATAGTTATGATGATGGTAGGGTTTAGTGAGGGTGCGATAAGGATTAGGATTGTTAGTGGTGGGAGTTTGATTATTGTCGATAGTAGAAGAGCAGTGATTAGTGAGGTTCCTTGTAGTACTTCTGGGAACCAAAAGTGGAAGGGTACTAGACCCAGTTTTATGGCGATAGAGGCTGTCAGTAATAAGGAGGATGTGGGATTGGTTAATTGGGTAATGTCTCATTGACCAGTGTCTCAGGCATTAATTATACTGGAGAATAGTATTAGGGCAGAAGCTGAGGCTTGGACCAAAAAGTATTTGATGGAGGCTTCTACAGCTCGTGGGTGGTGGGATTTGGAGATTAGGGGAATGGTAGCGAGAGTGTTGATTTCTAGTCCAGTTCAAGCTAGGATTCAGTGGCTGCTGGACATAGTAATAGTGGATCCCAGGGTAATGCTGGCCAGTGAAATTAGCTTGGTGTGAGGGTACATTAGTAAAGGAGGGAGTTAAACCATCGTTTTCGGGGTATGGGCCCGATAGCTTAGTTAGCTGACTTTACTAGGAAATAATATAGAGGAAGTATGGGGAGTTTTGATCTCCTTTGTGTAGGTTCGATTCCTGCTTTTCTAATTAGCTAAGGAAATGAGAGGATTGGTAGACCTCTATGTTCACTTTATCATAGTGACCCTTAGGTTCAGGCACATTTCCATGGGTAGGTATTGCATCTTAGGCATGGGGGTAGGCCTGCGAATGAAATTGGTATACTTGTATGTCAGAGGCAAAAGGCTAGGGTAAGGGGTAGGAAATTTTTTCATAGTAGATGTATTAATTGATCATAGCGGAATCGTGGGTAAGAAGCTCGTACTCATAAGAATCCTGAGGTTAAAAGTAGAGTTTTTACGGCTAGGATTATGGGGAAAAGCTGGTAGGGTAGGCTTAGTGAACTAGGATTGATGAATAGGATTGTGGTTATGGCATTTATTAATATAATGTTAGCATATTCTGCTAGGAAGAATAGGGCAAATGGGCCAGCAGAGTATTCAACGTTAAACCCTGAGACTAGTTCTGATTCTCCTTCTGTCAGGTCGAAAGGGGCTCGATTGGTTTCTGCAAGTGTAGAGATATACCATATTATTGTTAAGGGTCAGGTAGCAAAGATAAGGTATAGGGGTTCTTGAGTTGTTGCTAGGGTGTTGAGGGTATAGTTTCCGCTTAGGGTGATGATTGATAATAAGATAATTGCTAGGGTTACTTCATAAGAGATTGTTTGTGCTACAGCTCGTAGGGCACCAATTAGAGCGTATTTTGAGTTAGAAGCTCAGCCTGATCATAGAATAGAGTATACGGCTAAACTTGATATAGAGAGTAGAAATAATAGTCCAAGGTTTATGTCTGAGAGTGGGAATGGAATGGGTAGGGGAATTCAGATGGTGAGAGCTAGGAGCAGAGCTAGAATTGGGGTTATTGTGAATAAAAGAGGGGAAGATGTTGAAGGACGAACGGGTTCTTTGATGAAGAGTTTAACTCCATCTGCGATGGGTTGAAGTAATCCAAATGGGCCAACAATATTAGGCCCCTTTCGGGCTTGTATGTAGCTTAAGATTTTTCGTTCAAGTAATGTAAGAAATGCCACTGCAATGAGAATAGGAATAACATATGATAGGGATATGAGCAAATAATTTACAGTGTACATGGTGTGTGCAGCTAGAGAGAGGATTTGAACCTCTGGATAAAGGGCTTAAGCCTTTTGCATTTGCCAAGCTCTGCCACGCTAGCTATCCTTTATCTAGGATGTTCGGTGGTTTGATTCATTCTTATTAGTTCAGTTGTGTTCACTAATTAGAAGGGGGGCATGTCAGTGAACATAGGCCCCACTGCCCCGGTCCTTTCGTACTAGGGGAAGTAAAAGCATAGATAGAAACCGACCTGGATTGCTCCGGTCTGAACTCAGATCACGTAGGACTGTTAATCGTTGAACAAACGAACCCTTAATAGCGGCTGCACCATTAGGTTGTCCTGATCCAACATCGAGGTCGTAAACCTCCTTGTCGATAGGGGCTCTTGAAGGAGATTGCGCTGTTATCCCTGGGGTAGCTTGGTTCATTGGTCAATTATATTGGGTCTGATTACTATTAGTACTTTGAGGGGTATAATCTAGGTTAAGATTATGTGATCTTATTTTTTGGAGGCTAGTCTATACTCCAAGGTCGCCCCAACCAAAAAATTAGGACCATTGAGTGCAAGAGGGTGGGCCTTGAAGGTTTAGAGAGTGGTGGCATTGGTCTAGAATTTTTAAGTTCCACAGGGTCTTCTCGTCTTATGATGATATTCCTGCTTTTGCACAGGGAGATCAATTTCATTGATTATCTGCAAGAGACAGTTAAGACCTCGTTTAGCCATTCATACAGGTCTCGATTTATGAGACAATTGATTGCGCTACCTTCGCACGGTTAGGATACCGCGGCCGTTAAACCTTAGTCACTGGGCAGGCATCACCTTCAATACTTGTGTAAGCTGAAGGCTATGTTTTTGGTAAACAGTCGGGCCTTGGGCTTGCCGAGTTCCTTTTGCAGATTTAAATCTTTCTGGGGGCGCTCCAGGGTAGGTGTAACAGGTTAGTTAAATATTCGGTCTTGTGGAGTTGTGGTATAAGTCGTACTGTTAATAATAGTTTAGTATGTAAGCTTGCGCCTAGAGAGGGGG
>NW_028290047.1:0-40000 GCF_059628265.1 Tinamus guttatus
CTGCGAAACGCTTTAGCAGCCGTTGGTGCTAGTATGGAGTCAAGGGGATGGGATGAAGCGGAGAGCCCCGTTTGGAAGTGAGGCTGCAAAGGGGCATGCAAAGGAAGTGTTCTGCTGTGCCAAGACTCGTGCTGCGCACTTAGGCTTTGTGCTTGGAGAGAAACAGGTTTCGTTGTGTTGATCTGCGAAACGCTTTAGCAGCCCTGTTCGGTGCTAGTATGGAGTCAGGGGATGGATGAAGCGGAGAGCCCCGTTTGGAGTGAGGCTGCAAAGGGGCATGCCAAAGGAGTGTTTTGCTGTGCCAAGACTCGTGCTAGCGCACGCTTTGTGTCTTGGAGTGAAAACAGGTTCCTTGGTGTTTTCTGCGAAACGCTTTAGCAGCCCGTTGGTGCTAGTATGGAGTCAGGGGATGGATGAAGCGGAGAGCCCCGTTTGGAGTGAGGCTGCAAAGGGCATGCCAAAGGAAGTGTTTTGCTGTGCCAAGACTCGTGCTGCGCACGCTTTGTGCTTGGAGTGAGAAACAGGTTCCTTGGTGTTTTTCTGCGAAACGCTTTAGCAGCCCGTTGGTGCTAGTATGGAGTCAGGGGATGGATGAAGCGGAGAGCCCCGTTTGGAGTGAGGCTGCAAAGGGCATGCCAAAGGAAGTGTTTTGCTGTGCCAAGACTCGTGCTGCGCACGCTTTGTGCTTGGAGTGAGAAACAGGTTCCTTGGTGTTTTCTGCGAAACGCTTTAGCAGCCCGTTGGTGCTAGTATGGAGTCAGGGGATGGATGAAGCGGAGAGCCCCGTTTGGAGTGAGGCTGCAAAGGGCATGCCAAGAGAAGTGTTTTGCTGTGCCAAGACTCGTGCTGCGCACGCTTTGTGCTTGGAGTGAGAAACAGGTTCTTGGTGTTTTCTGCGAACGCTTTAGCAGCCCGTTGGTGCTAGTATGGAGTCAGGGGATGGATGAAGCGGAGAGCCCCGTTTGGAGTGAGGCTGCAAAGGGCATGCCAAAGGAAGTGTTCTGCTGTGCCAAGACTCGTGCTGCGCACGCTTTGTGCTTGGAGTGAGAAACAGGTTCCTTGGTGTTTTCTGCGAAACGCTTTAGCAGCCCGTTGGTGCTAGTATGGAGTCAGGGGATGGATGAAGCGGAGAGCCCCGTTTGGAGTGAGGCTGCAAAGGGCATGCCAAGAGAAGTGTTTCTGCTGTGCCAAGACTCGTGCTGCGCACGCTTTGTGCTTGGAGTGAGAAACAGGTTCCGTTGGTGTTTTCTGCGAAACGCTTTAGCAGCCCGTTGGTGCTAGTATGGAGTCAGGGGATGGATGAAGCGGAGAGCCCCGTTTGGAGTGAGGCTGCAAAGGGCATGCCAAAGGAAGTGTTTTGCTGTGCCAAGACTCCGTGCTGCGCACGCTTTGTGCTTGGAGTGAGAAACAGGTTCCTTGGTGTTTTCTGCGAAACGCTTTAGCAGCCCGTTGGTGCTAGTATGGAGTCAGGGGATGGATGAAGCGGAGAGCCCCGTTTGGAGTGAGGCTGCAAAGGGCATGCCAAAGGAAGTGTTTTGCTGTGCCAAGACTCGTGCTGCGCACGCTTTGTGCTTGGAGTGAGAAACAGGTTCCTTGGTGTTTTCTGCGAAACGCTTTAGCAGCCCGTTGGTGCTAGTATGGAGTCAGGGGATGGATGAAGCGGAGAGCCCCGTTTGGAGTGAGGCTGCAAAGGGCATGCCAAGAGAAGTGTTTTGCTGTGCCAAGACTCGTGCTGCGCACGCTTTGTGCTTGGAGTGAGAAACAGGTTCCTTGGTGTTTTCTGCGAAACGCTTTAGCAGCCGTTGGTGCTAGTATGGAGTCAGGGGATGGATGAAGCGGAGAGCCCCGTTTGGAGTGAGGCTGCAAAGGGCATGCCAAAGGAAGTGTTTTGCTGTGCCAAGACTCGTGCTGCGCACGCTTTGTGCTTGGAGTGAGAAACAGGTTCCTTGGTGTTTTCTGCGAAACGCAGAACGCAGCCCGTTGGTGCTAGTATGGAGTCAGGGGATGGATGAAGCGGAGAGCCCCGTTTGGAGTGAGGCTGCAAAGGGCATGCCAAAGGAAGTGTTCTGCTGTGCCAAGACTCGTGCTGCGCACGCTTTGTGCTTGGAGTGAGAAACAGGTTCCTTGGTGTTTTCTGCGAAACGCTTAGCAGCCCGTTGGTGCTAGTATGGAGTCAGGGGATGGATGAAGCGGAGAGCCCCGTTTGGAGTGAGGCTGCAAAGGGCATGCCAAAGGAAGTGTTCTGCTGTGCCAAGACTCGTGCTGCGCACGCTTTGTGCTTGGAGTGAGAAACAGGTTCCTTGGTGTTTTCTGCGAAACGCTTTAGCAGCCCGTTGGTGCTAGTATGGAGTCAGGGGATGGATGAAGCGGAGAGCCCCGTTTGGAGTGAGGCTGCAAAGGGCATGCCAAAGGAAGTGTTTTGCTGTGCCAAGACTCGTGCTGCGCACGCTTTGTGCTTGGAGTGAGAAACAGGTTCCTTGGTGTTTTCTGCGAAACGCTTTAGCAGCCCGTTGGTGCTAGTATGGAGTCAGGGGATGGATGAAGCGGAGAGCCCCGTTTGGAGTGAGGCTGCAAAGGGCATGCCAAGAGAAGTGTTTTGCTGTGCCAAGACTCGTGCTGCGCACGCTTTGTGCTTGGAGTGAGAAACAGGTTCCTTGGTGTTTTCTGCGAAACGCTTAGCAGCCCGTTGGTGCTAGTATGGAGTCAGGGGATGGATGAAGCGGAGAGCCCCGTTTGGAGTGAGGCTGCAAAGGGCATGCCAAAGGAAGTGTTCTGCTGTGCCAAGACTCGTGCTGCGCACGCTTTGTGCTTGGAGTGAGAAACAGGTTCCTTGGTGTTTTCTGCGAAACGCAGTAACGCAGCCCGTTGGTGCTAGTATGGAGTCAGGGATGGATGAAGCGGAGAGCCCCGTTTGGAGTGAGGCTGCAAAGGGCATGCCAAAGGAAGTGTTCTGCTGTGCCAAGACTCGTGCTGCGCACGCTTTGTGCTTGGAGTGAGAAACAGGTTCCTTGGTGTTTTCTGCGAAACGCTTTAGCAGCCCGTTGGTGCTAGTATGGAGTCAGGGGATGGATGAAGCGGAGAGCCCCGTTTGGAGTGAGGCTGCAAAGGGCATGCCAAAGGAAGTGTTTGCTGTGCCAAGACTCGTGCTGCGCACGCTTTGTGCTTGGAGTGAGAAACAGGTTCCTTGGTGTTTTCTGCGAAACGCTTTAGCAGCCCGTTGGTGCTAGTATGGAGTCAGGGGATGGATGAAGCGGAGAGCCCCGTTTGGAGTGAGGCTGCAAAGGGCATGCCAAAGGAAGTGTTCTGCTGTGCCAAGACTCGTGCTGCGCACGCTTTGTGCTTGGAGTGAGAAACAGGTTCCTTGGTGTTTTCTGCGAAACGCTTTAGCAGCCCGTTGGTGCTAGTATGGAGTCAGGGGATGGATGAAGCGGAGAGCCCCGTTTGGAGTGAGGCTGCAAAGGGCATGCCAAAGGAAGTGTTTGCTGTGCCAAGACTCGTGCTGCGCACGCTTTGTGCTTGGAGTGAGAAACAGGTTCCTTGGTGTTTTCTGCGAAACGCAGAAACGCAGCCCGTTGGTGCTAGTATGGAGTCAGGGGATGGATGAAGCGGAGAGCCCCGTTTGGAGTGAGGCTGCAAAGGGCATGCCAAAGGAAGTGTTTTGCTGTGCCAAGACTCGTGCTGCGCACGCTTTGTGCTTGGAGTGAGAAACAGGTTCCTTGGTGTTTTCTGCGAAACGCAGAAACGCAGCCCGTTGGTGCTAGTATGGAGTCAGGGGATGGATGAAGCGGAGAGCCCCGTTTGGAGTGAGGCTGCAAAGGGGCATGCCAAAGAGAAGTGTTTTGCTGTGCCAAGACTCGTGCTGCGCACGCTTTGTGCTTGGAGTGAGAAACAGGTTCCTTGGTGTTTTCTGCGAAACGCTTTAGCAGCCCGTTGGTGCTAGTATGGAGTCAGGGGATGGATGAAGCGGAGAGCCCCGTTTGGAGTGAGGCTGCAAAGGGCATGCCAAAGGAAGTGTTCTGCTGTGCCAAGACTCGTGCTGCGCACGCTTTGTGCTTGGAGTGAGAAACAGGTTCCTTGGTGTTTTCTGCGAAACGCTTTAGCAGCCCGTTGGTGCTAGTATGGAGTCAGGGGATGGATGAAGCGGAGAGCCCCGTTTGGAGTGAGGCTGCAAAGGGCATGCCAAGAGAAGTGTTTTGCTGTGCCAAGACTCGTGCTGCGCACGCTTTGTGCTTGGAGTGAGAAACAGGTTCCTTGGTGTTTTCTGCGAAACGCTTTAGCAGCCCGTTGGTGCGAGTATGGAGTCAGGGGATGGATGAAGCGGAGAGCCCCGTTTGGAGTGAGGCTGCAAAGGGCATGCCAAAGGAAGTGTTTTGCTGTGCCAAGACTCGTGCTGCGCACGCTTTGTGCTTGGAGTGAGAAACAGGTTCCTTGGTGTTTTCTGCGAAACGCTTTAGCAGCCCGTTGGTGCTAGTATGGAGTCAGGGGATGGATGAAGCGGAGAGCCCCGTTTGGAGTGAGGCTGCAAAGGGCATGCCAAAGGAAGTGTTTTGCTGTGCCAAGACTCGTGCTGCGCACGCTTTGTGCTTGGAGTGAGAAACAGGTTCCTTGGTGTTTTCTGCGAAACGCTTTAGCAGCCCGTTGGTGCTAGTATGGAGTCAGGGGATGGATGAAGCGGAGAGCCCCGTTTGGAGTGAGGCTGCAAAGGGCATGCCAAGAGAAGTGT
Source organism: Tinamus guttatus (assembly GCF_059628265.1). Classification (NCBI taxonomy): domain Eukaryota; kingdom Metazoa; phylum Chordata; class Aves; order Tinamiformes; family Tinamidae; genus Tinamus; species Tinamus guttatus. The sequence goes on from NW_028290047.1 coordinate 4,724, forward strand.
TTTGCTGTGCCAAGACTCGTGCTGCGCACGCTTTGTGCTTGGAGTGAGAAACAGGTTCCTTGGTGTTTTCTGCGAAACGCAGAAACGCAGCCCGTTGGTGCTAGTATGGAGTCAGGGGATGGATGAAGCGGAGAGCCCCGTTTGGAGTGAGGCTGCAAAGGGCATGCCAAAGGAAGTGTTTTGCTGTGCCAAGACTCGTGCTGCGCACGCTTTGTGCTTGGAGTGAGAAACAGGTTCCTTGGTGTTTTCTGCGAAACGCAGAAACGCAGCCCGTTGGTGCTAGTATGGAGTCAGGGGATGGATGAAGCGGAGAGCCCCGTTTGGAGTGAGGCTGCAAAGGCATGCCAAAGGAAGTGTTTTGCTGTGCCAAGACTCGTGCTGCGCACGCTTTGTGCTTGGAGTGAGAAACAGGTTCCTTGGTGTTTCTGCGAAACGCTTTAGCAGCCCGTTGGTGCTAGTATGGAGTCAGGGGATGGATGAAGCGGAGAGCCCCGTTTGGAGTGAGGCTGCAAAGGGCATGCCAAAGGAAGTGTTTTGCTGTGCCAAGACTCGTGCTGCGCACGCTTTGTGCTTGGAGTGAGAAACAGGTTCCTTGGTGTTTTCTGCGAAACGCAGAAACGCAGCCCGTTGGTGCTAGTATGGAGTCAGGGGATGGATGAAGCGGAGAGCCCCGTTTGGAGTGAGGCTGCAAAGGGCATGCCAAAGGAAGTGTTTTGCTGTGCCAAGACTCGTGCTGCGCACGCTTTGTGCTTGGAGTGAGAAACAGGTTCCTTGGTGTTTTCTGCGAAACGCAGAAACGCAGCCCGTTGGTGCTAGTATGGAGTCAGGGGATGGATGAAGCGGAGAGCCCCGTTTGGAGTGAGGCTGCAAAGGGCATGCCAAGAGAAGTGTTTTGCTGTGCCAAGACTCGTGCTGCGCACGCTTTGTGCTTGGAGTGAGAAACAGGTTCCTTGGTGTTTTCTGCGAAACGCTTTAGCAGCCCGTTGGTGCTAGTATGGAGTCAGGGGATGGATGAAGCGGAGAGCCCCGTTTGGAGTGAGGCTGCAAAGGGCATGCCAAAGGAAGTGTTCTTGCTGTGCCAAGACTCGTGCTGCGCACGCTTTGTGCTTGGAGTGAGAAACAGGTTCCTTGGTGTTTTCTGCGAAACGCTTTAGCAGCCCGTTGGTGCTAGTATGGAGTCAGGGGATGGATGAAGCGGAGAGCCCCGTTTGGAGTGAGGCTGCAAAGGGCATGCCAAGAGAAGTGTTTTGCTGTGCCAAGACTCGTGCTGCGCACGCTTTGTGCTTGGAGTGAGAAACAGGTTCCTTGGTGTTTTCTGCGAAACGCTTTAGCAGCCCGTTGGTGCGAGTATGGAGTCAGGGGATGGATGAAGCGGAGAGCCCCGTTTGGAGTGAGGCTGCAAAGGGCATGCCAAAGGAAGTGTTTTGCTGTGCCAAGACTCGTGCTGCGCACAGCTTTGTGCTTGGAGTGAGAAACAGGTTCCTTGGTGTTTTCTGCGAAACGCTTTAGCAGCCCGTTGGTGCTAGTATGGAGTCAGGGGATGGATGAAGCGGAGAGCCCCGTTTGGAGTGAGGCTGCAAAGGGCATGCCAAAGGAAGTGTTTTGCTGTGCCAAGACTCGTGCTGCGCACGCTTTGTGCTTGGAGTGAGAAACAGGTTCCTTGGTGTTTTCTGCGAAACGCTTTAGCAGCCCGTTGGTGCTAGTATGGAGTCAGGGGATGGATGAAGCGGAGAGCCCCGTTTGGAGTGAGGCTGCAAAGGGCATGCCAAGAGAAGTGTTTTGCTGTGCCAAGACTCGTGCTGCGCACGCTTTGTGCTTGGAGTGAGAAACAGGTTCCTTGGTGTTTTCTGCGAAACGCAGAAACGCAGCCCGTTGGTGCTAGTATGGAGTCAGGGGATGGATGAAGCGGAGAGCCCCGTTTGGAGTGAGGCTGCAAAGGGCATGCCAAAGGAAGTGTTTTGCTGTGCCAAGACTCGTGCTGCGCACGCTTTGTGCTTGGAGTGAGAAACAGGTTCCTTGGTGTTTTCTGCGAAACGCAGAAACGCAGCCCGTTGGTGCTAGTATGGAGTCAGGGATGGATGAAGCGGAGAGCCCCGTTTGGAGTGAGGCTGCAAAGGGCATGCCAAAGGAAGTGTTTTGCTGTGCCAAGACTCGTGCTGCGCACGCTTTGTGCTTGGAGTGAGAAACAGGTTCCTTGGTGTTTTCTGCGAAACGCTTTAGCAGCCCGTTGGTGCTAGTATGGAGTCAGGGGATGGATGAAGCGGAGAGCCCCGTTTGGAGTGAGGCTGCAAAGGGCATGCCAAAGGAAGTGTTTTGCTGTGCCAAGACTCGTGCTGCGCACGCTTTGTGCTTGGAGTGAGAAACAGGTTCCTTGGTGTTTTCTGCGAAACGCTTTAGCAGCCCGTTGGTGCTAGTATGGAGTCAGGGGATGGATGAAGCGGAGAGCCCCGTTTGGAGTGAGGCTGCAAAGGGCATGCCAAAGGAAGTGTTCTGCTGTGCCAAGACTCGTGCTGCGCACGCTTTGTGCTTGGAGTGAGAAACAGGTTCCTTGGTGTTTTCTGCGAAACGCTTTAGCAGCCCGTTGGTGCTAGTATGGAGTCAGGGGATGGATGAAGCGGAGAGCCCCGTTTGGAGTGAGGCTGCAAAGGGCATGCCAAGAGAAGTGTTTTGCTGTGCCAAGACTCGTGCTGCGCACGCTTTGTGCTTGGAGTGAGAAACAGGTTCCTTGGTGTTTTCTGCGAAACGCAGAAACGCAGCCCGTTGGTGCTAGTATGGAGTCAGGGGATGGATGAAGCGGAGAGCCCCGTTTGGAGTGAGGCTGCAAAGGGCATGCCAAAGGAAGTGTTCTGCTGTGCCAAGACTCGTGCTGCGCACGCTTTGTGCTTGGAGTGAGAAACAGGTTCGTTGGTGTTTTCTGCGAAACGCTTTAGCAGCCCGTTGGTGCTAGTATGGAGTCAGGGGATGGATGAAGCGGAGAGCCCCGTTTGGAGTGAGGCTGCAAAGGGCATGCCAAGAGAAGTGTTTTGCTGTGCCAAGACTCGTGCTGCGCACGCTTTGTGCTTGGAGTGAGAAACAGGTTCGTTGGTGTTTTCTGCGAAACGCTTTAGCAGCCCGTTGGTGCTAGTATGGAGTCAGGGGATGGATGAAGCGGAGAGCCCCGTTTGGAGTGAGGCTGCAAAGGGCATGCCAAAGGAAGTGTTTTGCTGTGCCAAGACTTGTGCTGCGCACGCTTTGTGCTTGGAGTGAGAAACAGGTTCCTTGGTGTTTTCTGCGAAACGCTTTAGCAGCCCGTTGGTGCTAGTATGGAGTCAGGGGATGGATGAAGCGGAGAGCCCCGTTTGGAGTGAGGCTGCAAAGGGCATGCCAAAGGAAGTGTTCTGCTGTGCCAAGACTCGTGCTGCGCACGCTTTGTGCTTGGAGTGAGAAACAGGTTCCTTGGTGTTTTCTGCGAAACGCAGAAACGCAGCCCGTTGGTGCTAGTATGGAGTCAGGGGATGGATGAAGCGGAGAGCCCCGTTTGGAGTGAGGCTGCAAAGGGCATGCCAAAGGAAGTGTTCTGCTGTGCCAAGACTCGTGCTGCGCACGCTTTGTGCTTGGAGTGAGAAACAGGTTCCTTGGTGTTTTCTGCGAAACGCTTTAGCAGCCCGTTGGTGCTAGTATGGAGTCAGGGGATGGATGAAGCGGAGAGCCCCGTTTGGAGTGAGGCTGCAAAGGGCATGCCAAAGGAAGTGTTCTGCTGTGCCAAGACTCGTGCTGCGCACGCTTTGTGCTTGGAGTGAGAAACAGGTTCCTTGGTGTTTTCTGCGAAACGCTTTAGCAGCCCGTTGGTGCTAGTATGGAGTCAGGGGATGGATGAAGCGGAGAGCCCCGTTTGGAGTGAGGCTGCAAAGGGCATGCCAAAGGAAGTGTTTTGCTGTGCCAAGACTCGTGCTGCGCACGCTTTGTGCTTGGAGTGAGAAACAGGTTCCTTGGTGTTTTCTGCGAAACGCTTTAGCAGCCCGTTGGTGCTAGTATGGAGTCAGGGGATGGATGAAGCGGAGAGCCCCGTTTGGAGTGAGGCTGCAAAGGGCATGCCAAAGGAAGTGTTTTGCTGTGCCAAGACTCGTGCTGCGCACGCTTTGTGCTTGGAGTGAGAAACAGGTTCCTTGGTGTTTTCTGCGAAACGCTTTAGCAGCCCGTTGGTGCTAGTATGGAGTCAGGGGATGGATGAAGCGGAGAGCCCCGTTTGGAGTGAGGCTGCAAAGGGCATGCCAAAGGAAGTGTTCTGCTGTGCCAAGACTCGTGCTGCGCACGCTTTGTGCTTGGAGTGAGAAACAGGTTCCTTGGTGTTTTCTGCGAAACGCTTTAGCAGCCCGTTGGTGCTAGTATGGAGTCAGGGGATGGATGAAGCGGAGAGCCCCGTTTGGAGTGAGGCTGCAAAGGGCATGCCAAAGGAAGTGTTTTGCTGTGCCAAGACTCGTGCTGCGCACGCTTTGTGCTTGGAGTGAGAAACAGGTTCCTTGGTGTTTTCTGCGAAACGCTTTAGCAGCCCGTTGGTGCTAGTATGGAGTCAGGGGATGGATGAAGCGGAGAGCCCCGTTTGGAGTGAGGCTGCAAAGGGCATGCCAAAGGAAGTGTTTTGCTGTGCCAAGACTCGTGCTGCGCACGCTTTGTGCTTGGAGTGAGAAACAGGTTCCTTGGTGTTTTCTGCGAAACGCTTTAGCAGCCCGTTGGTGCTAGTATGGAGTCAGGGGATGGATGAAGCGGAGAGCCCCGTTTGGAGTGAGGCTGCAAAGGGCATGCCAAAGGAAGTGTTTTGCTGTGCCAAGACTCGTGCTGCGCACGCTTTGTGCTTGGAGTGAGAAACAGGTTCCTTGGTGTTTTCTGCGAAACGCTTTAGCAGCCCGTTGGTGCTAGTATGGAGTCAGGGGATGGATGAAGCGGAGAGCCCCGTTTGGAGTGAGGCTGCAAAGGGCATGCCAAAGGAAGTGTTCTGCTGTGCCAAGACTCGTGCTGCGCACGCTTTGTGCTTGGAGTGAGAAACAGGTTCCTTGGTGTTTTCTGCGAAACGCTTTAGCAGCCCGTTGGTGCTAGTATGGAGTCAGGGGATGGATGAAGCGGAGAGCCCCGTTTGGAGTGAGGCTGCAAAGGGCATGCCAAAGGAAGTGTTTTGCTGTGCCAAGACTCGTGCTGCGCACGCTTTGTGCTTGGAGTGAGAAACAGGTTCCTTGGTGTTTTCTGCGAAACGCTTTAGCAGCCCGTTGGTGCTAGTATGGAGTCAGGGGATGGATGAAGCGGAGAGCCCCGTTTGGAGTGAGGCTGCAAAGGGCATGCCAAAGGAAGTGTTCTGCTGTGCCAAGACTTGTGCTGCGCACGCTTTGTGCTTGGAGTGAGAAACAGGTTCCTTGGTGTTTTCTGCGAAACGCTTTAGCAGCCCGTTGGTGCTAGTATGGAGTCAGGGGATGGATGAAGCGGAGAGCCCCGTTTGGAGTGAGGCTGCAAAGGGCATGCCAAAGGAAGTGTTCTGCTGTGCCAAGACTCGTGCTGCGCAGGCTTTGTGCTTGGAGTGAGAAACAGGTTCCTTGGTGTTTTCTGCGAAACGCTTTAGCAGCCCGTTGGTGCTAGTATGGAGTCAGGGGATGGATGAAGCGGAGAGCCCCGTTTGGAGTGAGGCTGCAAAGGGCATGCCAAAGGAAGTGTTCTGCTGTGCCAAGACTCGTGCTGCGCACGCTTTGTGCTTGGAGTGAGAAACAGGTTCCTTGGTGCTTTCTGCGAAACGCAGAAACGCAGCCCGTTGGTGCTAGTATGGAGTCAGGGGATGGATGAAGCGGAGAGCCCCGTTTGGAGTGAGGCTGCAAAGGGCATGCCAAAGGAAGTGTTTTGCTGTGCCAAGACTCGTGCTGCGCACGCTTTGTGCTTGGAGTGAGAAACAGGTTCCTTGGTGTTTTCTGCGAAACGCTTTAGCAGCCCGTTGGTGCTAGTATGGAGTCAGGGGATGGATGAAGCGGAGAGCCCCGTTTGGAGTGAGGCTGCAAAGGGCATGCCAAAGGAAGTGTTCTGCTGTGCCAAGACTCGTGCTGCGCACGCTTTGTGCTTGGAGTGAGAAACAGGTTCGTTGGTGTTTTCTGCGAAACGCTTTAGCAGCCCGTTGGTGCTAGTATGGAGTCAGGGGATGGATGAAGCGGAGAGCCCCGTTTGGAGTGAGGCTGCAAAGGGCATGCCAAGAGAAGTGTTTTGCTGTGCCAAGACTCGTGCTGCGCACGCTTTGTGCTTGGAGTGAGAAACAGGTTCGTTGGTGTTTTCTGCGAAACGCTTTAGCAGCCCGTTGGTGCTAGTATGGAGTCAGGGGATGGATGAAGCGGAGAGCCCCGTTTGGAGTGAGGCTGCAAAGGGCATGCCAAAGGAAGTGTTTTGCTGTGCCAAGACTTGTGCTGCGCACGCTTTGTGCTTGGAGTGAGAAACAGGTTCCTTGGTGTTTTCTGCGAAACGCTTTAGCAGCCCGTTGGTGCTAGTATGGAGTCAGGGGATGGATGAAGCGGAGAGCCCCGTTTGGAGTGAGGCTGCAAAGGGCATGCCAAAGGAAGTGTTTTGCTGTGCCAAGACTCGTGCTGCGCACGCTTTGTGCTTGGAGTGAGAAACAGGTTCCTTGGTGTTTTCTGCGAAACGCTTTAGCAGCCCGTTGGTGCTAGTATGGAGTCAGGGGATGGATGAAGCGGAGAGCCCCGTTTGGAGTGAGGCTGCAAAGGGCATGCCAAGAGAAGTGTTTTGCTGTGCCAAGACTCGTGCTGCGCACGCTTTGTGCTTGGAGTGAGAAACAGGTTCTTTGGTGTTTTCTGCGAAACGCTTTAGCAGCCCGTTGGTGCTAGTATGGAGTCAGGGGATGGATGAAGCGGAGAGCCCCGTTTGGAGTGAGGCTGCAAAGGGCATGCCAAAGGAAGTGTTCTGCTGTGCCAAGACTCGTGCTGCGCACGCTTTGTGCTTGGAGTGAGAAACAGGTTCCTTGGTGTTTTCTGCGAAACGCAGAAACGCAGCCCGTTGGTGCTAGTATGGAGTCAGGGGATGGATGAAGCGGAGAGCCCCGTTTGGAGTGAGGCTGCAAAGGGCATGCCAAAGGAAGTGTTCTGCTGTGCCAAGACTCGTGCTGCGCACGCTTTGTGCTTGGAGTGAGAAACAGGTTCCTTGGTGTTTTCTGCGAAACGCTTTAGCAGCCCGTTGGTGCTAGTATGGAGTCAGGGGATGGATGAAGCGGAGAGCCCCGTTTGGAGTGAGGCTGCAAAGGGCATGCCAAAGGAAGTGTTTTGCTGTGCCAAGACTCGTGCTGCGCACGCTTTGTGCTTGGAGTGAGAAACAGGTTCCTTGGTGTTTTCTGCGAAACGCTTTAGCAGCCCGTTGGTGCTAGTATGGAGTCAGGGGATGGATGAAGCGGAGAGCCCCGTTTGGAGTGAGGCTGCAAAGGGCATGCCAAAGGAAGTGTTCTGCTGTGCCAAGACTCGTGCTGCGCACGCTTTGTGCTTGGAGTGAGAAACAGGTTCCTTGGTGTTTTCTGCGAAACGCTTTAGCAGCCCGTTGGTGCTAGTATGGAGTCAGGGGATGGATGAAGCGGAGAGCCCCGTTTGGAGTGAGGCTGCAAAGGGCATGCCAAAGGAAGTGTTCTGCTGTGCCAAGACTCGTGCTGCGCACGCTTTGTGCTTGGAGTGAGAAACAGGTTCCTTGGTGTTTTCTGCGAAACGCAGAAACGCAGCCCGTTGGTGCTAGTATGGAGTCAGGGGATGGATGAAGCGGAGAGCCCCGTTTGGAGTGAGGCTGCAAAGGGCATGCCAAAGGAAGTGTTCTGCTGTGCCAAGACTCGTGCTGCGCACGCTTTGTGCTTGGAGTGAGAAACAGGTTCCTTGGTGTTTTCTGCGAAACGCTTTAGCAGCCCGTTGGTGCTAGTATGGAGTCAGGGGATGGATGAAGCGGAGAGCCCCGTTTGGAGTGAGGCTGCAAAGGGCATGCCAAAGGAAGTGTTTTGCTGTGCCAAGACTCGTGCTGCGCACGCTTTGTGCTTGGAGTGAGAAACAGGTTCCTTGGTGTTTTCTGCGAAACGCTTTAGCAGCCCGTTGGTGCTAGTATGGAGTCAGGGGATGGATGAAGCGGAGAGCCCCGTTTGGAGTGAGGCTGCAAAGGGCATGCCAAAGGAAGTGTTCTGCTGTGCCAAGACTCGTGCTGCGCACGCTTTGTGCTTGGAGTGAGAAACAGGTTCCTTGGTGTTTTCTGCGAAACGCTTTAGCAGCCCGTTGGTGCTAGTATGGAGTCAGGGGATGGATGAAGCGGAGAGCCCCGTTTGGAGTGAGGCTGCAAAGGGCATGCCAAAGGAAGTGTTTTGCTGTGCCAAGACTCGTGCTGCGCACGCTTTGTGCTTGGAGTGAGAAACAGGTTCCTTGGTGTTTTCTGCGAAACGCTTTAGCAGCCCGTTGGTGCTAGTATGGAGTCAGGGGATGGATGAAGCGGAGAGCCCCGTTTGGAGTGAGGCTGCAAAGGGCATGCCAAAGGAAGTGTTTTGCTGTGCCAAGACTCGTGCTGCGCACGCTTTGTGCTTGGAGTGAGAAACAGGTTCCTTGGTGTTTTCTGCGAAACGCAGAAACGCAGCCCGTTGGTGCTAGTATGGAGTCAGGGGATGGATGAAGCGGAGAGCCCCGTTTGGAGTGAGGCTGCAAAGGGCATGCCAAGAGAAGTGTTTTGCTGTGCCAAGACTCGTGCTGCGCACGCTTTGTGCTTGGAGTGAGAAACAGGTTCCTTGGTGTTTTCTGCGAAACGCTTTAGCAGCCCGTTGGTGCTAGTATGGAGTCAGGGGATGGATGAAGCGGAGAGCCCCGTTTGGAGTGAGGCTGCAAAGGGCATGCCAAAGGAAGTGTTCTGCTGTGCCAAGACTCGTGCTGCGCACGCTTTGTGCTTGGAGTGAGAAACAGGTTCCTTGGTGTTTTCTGCGAAACGCTTTAGCAGCCCGTTGGTGCTAGTATGGAGTCAGGGGATGGATGAAGCGGAGAGCCCCGTTTGGAGTGAGGCTGCAAAGGGCATGCCAAGAGAAGTGTTTTGCTGTGCCAAGACTCGTGCTGCGCACGCTTTGTGCTTGGAGTGAGAAACAGGTTCCTTGGTGTTTTCTGCGAAACGCTTTAGCAGCCCGTTGGTGCGAGTATGGAGTCAGGGGATGGATGAAGCGGAGAGCCCCGTTTGGAGTGAGGCTGCAAAGGGCATGCCAAGAGAAGTGTTTTGCTGTGCCAAGACTCGTGCTGCGCACGCTTTGTGCTTGGAGTGAGAAACAGGTTCCTTGGTGTTTTCTGCGAAACGCAGAAACGCAGCCCGTTGGTGCTAGTATGGAGTCAGGGGATGGATGAAGCGGAGAGCCCCGTTTGGAGTGAGGCTGCAAAGGGCATGCCAAAGGAAGTGTTCTGCTGTGCCAAGACTCGTGCTGCGCACGCTTTGTGCTTGGAGTGAGAAACAGGTTCGTTGGTGTTTTCTGCGAAACGCTTTAGCAGCCCGTTGGTGCTAGTATGGAGTCAGGGGATGGATGAAGCGGAGAGCCCCGTTTGGAGTGAGGCTGCAAAGGGCATGCCAAGAGAAGTGTTTTGCTGTGCCAAGACTCGTGCTGCGCACGCTTTGTGCTTGGAGTGAGAAACAGGTTCCTTGGTGTTTTCTGCGAAACGCAGAAACGCAGCCCGTTGGTGCTAGTATGGAGTCAGGGGATGGATGAAGCGGAGAGCCCCGTTTGGAGTGAGGCTGCAAAGGGCATGCCAAAGGAAGTGTTTTGCTGTGCCAAGACTCGTGCTGCGCACGCTTTGTGCTTGGAGTGAGAAACAGGTTCCTTGGTGTTTTCTGCGAAACGCAGAAACGCAGCCCGTTGGTGCTAGTATGGAGTCAGGGGATGGATGAAGCGGAGAGCCCCGTTTGGAGTGAGGCTGCAAAGGGCATGCCAAAGGAAGTGTTTTGCTGTGCCAAGACTCGTGCTGCGCACGCTTTGTGCTTGGAGTGAGAAACAGGTTCCTTGGTGTTTTCTGCGAAACGCTTTAGCAGCCCGTTGGTGCTAGTATGGAGTCAGGGGATGGATGAAGCGGAGAGCCCCGTTTGGAGTGAGGCTGCAAAGGGCATGCCAAAGGAAGTGTTTTGCTGTGCCAAGACTCGTGCTGCGCACGCTTTGTGCTTGGAGTGAGAAACAGGTTCCTTGGTGTTTTCTGCGAAACGCTTTAGCAGCCCGTTGGTGCTAGTATGGAGTCAGGGGATGGATGAAGCGGAGAGCCCCGTTTGGAGTGAGGCTGCAAAGGGCATGCCAAAGGAAGTGTTCTGCTGTGCCAAGACTTGTGCTGCGCACGCTTTGTGCTTGGAGTGAGAAACAGGTTCCTTGGTGTTTTCTGCGAAACGCAGAAACGCAGCCCGTTGGTGCTAGTATGGAGTCAGGGGATGGATGAAGCGGAGAGCCCCGTTTGGAGTGAGGCTGCAAAGGGCATGCCAAAGGAAGTGTTCTGCTGTGCCAAGACTCGTGCTGCGCATGCTTTGTGCTTGGAGTGAGAAACAGGTTCCTTGGTGTTTTCTGCGAAACGCAGAAACGCAGCCCGTTGGTGCTAGTATGGAGTCAGGGGATGGATGAAGCGGAGAGCCCCGTTTGGAGTGAGGCTGCAAAGGGCATGCCAAAGGAAGTGTTCTGCTGTGCCAAGACTCGTGCTGCGCACGCTTTGTGCTTGGAGTGAGAAACAGGTTCCTTGGTGCTTTCTGCGAAACGCTTTAGCAGGCCGTTGGTGCTAGTATGGAGTCAGGGGATGGATGAAGCGGAGAGCCCCGTTTGGAGTGAGGCTGCAAAGGGCATGCCAAAGGAAGTGTTTTGCTGTGCCAAGACTCGTGCTGCGCACGCTTTGTGCTTGGAGTGAGAAACAGGTTCGTTGGTGTTTTCTGCGAAACGCTTTAGCAGCCCGTTGGTGCTAGTATGGAGTCAGGGGATGGATGAAGCGGAGAGCCCCGTTTGGAGTGAGGCTGCAAAGGGCATGCCAAAGGAAGTGTTTTGCTGTGCCAAGACTCGTGCTGCGCACGCTTTGTGCTTGGAGTGAGAAACAGGTTCCTTGGTGTTTTCTGCGAAACGCTTTAGCAGCCCGTTGGTGCTGGTATGGAGTCAGGGGATGGATGAAGCGGAGAGCCCCGTTTGGAGTGAGGCTGCAAAGGGCATGCCAAAGGAAGTGTTTTGCTGTGCCAAGACTCGTGCTGCGCACGCTTTGTGCCTGGGATGAGAAACTGGGTTGTTTCTGTTTTGCTGCCGAAACGAATGCTGGAAGAGCCCTTTAGTGTAAGCGTGGAGTTCAGCGAGGGAAGAAGCGCAGAGCCCCATTTGGAGTGAGGCTGTAAAGAGCATGCCAAGGGAAGTGTGAAGCAGTGCCAACACATGCTGGGCACACTTTTTGGGTGGGATGAGAAACAGGGTTGTTGGTGTTTTCCTGCTGAAAGAAATGCAGGACGTGTACGTTAGTGATAGCATGGAGTTAGGAGATGGCCATCGCGTGCCATCTCCTGTCCGAAAATCGGTACTGCAACAGGGAGTTGGAGGCTGCGCATGCGCAGAGCGTCGGATGGGCTCACTGCTGCCATCGCGTGTTCGCAAATCGGTACTGCAACAGCCAGCGGAGGGCCACGCATGCGCAGAGCATCGCGAGGGCTCACTGCTGCCAGTCCGAAGCTCGGTACTGCACCTGGGGAACCCTCAATGACGTCACCGGTGACAGCGACGACAGCGCAGGAGCCCCGCGGTTACCCCGTGACCCCCCATGTCCTCTCAGTGACCCCCCTGCAACGGTGGCAACGCGCCGCCATTGGCGGAGCCGTCGCTAGGGGCAACGCGCGCGATTGGCGGAGCCGTCGCCGGGGGCAACGCGCGGCGGAAGGGGCGGGTCGCCGGAAGCTGAGGGCGCAGGCAGCGGCAGCGATGGCGGCGGCTCCAGGTCAGGGGGGAGCTGGTGTCACCCACGAGGGACATTAGGGGAACGGAGAGGGGCTGGTGTCACCCACAGGGGGACTTTGGGGTAACGAGGGGGCTGGTGTCACCCACAGGGGGACATTGGGGTAACGAGGGGGCTGGTGACACCCCCAGGGGAACATTGGGGTAACGGGGGGGCTGGTGTCACCCACAGGGGGACATTGGGGTAACGAGGGGGCTGGTGACACCCCCAGGGCGACATTAGGGTAACGGGGGGGGCTGGTGTCACCCACAGGGGGACATTGGGGTAACGAGGGGTCTGGTGACACCCCCAGGGGAACATTGGGGTAACGGGGGGGCTGGTGTCACCCACAGGGGGACATTGGGGTAACGAGGGGGCTGGTGACACCCCCAGGGCGACATTAGGGTAACGGGGGGGGCTGGTGTCACCCACAGGGGGACCTTGGGGTAACGAGGGGTCTGGTGACACCCCCAGGGGAACATTGGGGTAACGGGGGGGCTGGTGTCACCCACAGGGGGACATTGGGGTAACGAGGGGGCTGGTGACACCCGCAGGGGGACATTGGGGTAACAGGGGGGGCTGGTGTCACACGCAGGGGGACATTGGGACCCCCTCGTGCCCCAGCGCAGACCATGGAGCTGGGGCTGGAGCTACCGGGTAGGAAAACGGGATCCAGGGGGGGGTTAGTGAGGGGGCGGGGGATAATGGGTGGGGGTTAATGAGGGGGCTCGTTAACGAGGGAGGGTTAATGGGGGGGGTTAATGAGGGGGCCGGCTGACGAGGTAGGGTTAATGAGGGGATTAATGAAGGGGCTCGTTAATGGGGGGGGGGGGTTAATGAAGGAGCTCATTAATGGGGGGGGCTTAATGAGGGAGTTAACAAAGGGGCTCGTTAAGGCCCCGCCGTTAATCTCCCCCCGCAGGCGGCGCCTGAAGCCTTTGCAGGAGCAGCCGGGGCTGCAGCGGGTCCTGGGGGGCCTCAGCGGTGCCCTGGGCAGTGACAGGATTAGTCGGGGCCTGCGGAGCTGCCTGGAGCATGTGGGGACAAGGGGGGGAGCATGGGGGGGGACAGGGACACAGGGGGGTGATGGGGACATGGGGGAGACACAGGGACATGGGGGGACGGGGATCCAGGGGGGAATAGGGGTAACGTGGGGGCTTTGGGGGGCCGCGCAGGGACACGGGGCCGTTGGGTCCCTGGGGCCGCGCTGGCCCATCCCTGCCGCAGGCCGCCGCGGGGCTGCGCTGGCACCCGGCATCCTGGCTGCGCTGCGAGAGCCTCTGGGGCTGCTGCACGAGGCGGCGCGGGAGCCGCTGGCGCCCGGGGACGCCAGGAGTGGCACCGCATGTCCCCGGGTGTCCCCTGTGTCACATGCATGTCCCTCCGTGTGTCCCCGTGTGTGTCCTTGTGTCCCCTGAGTGTACCCTGCGTGTCCCCGTGTGTCCCCTGTGTGTCCCCGTGTGTCCTTCAGTGTGTCCCTCCATGTCCCCTGTGTCCCTCCATGTCCCCCCATGTTCCTCCATGTCCCCCCATGTTCCTCCATGTCCCTCCGTATCCCCTGTGTCCCCCAGTGTTCCCTCCATGTGTCCCTCCGTGTGTCCCCATGTTCCTCCATGTCCTCTGAGTCCCACCATGTTCCCCCATGTCCCCAGTGTCCCCCCATGTCTCCCATGTCCCTCATATTCCTCCGTGTCCCCCTGTAGGAGGTCGGCCGGAGTCAGGACACCCACTCAATGGGAGTTAAAGGATCCTGCTCGTTTATTAGCTTGCATGCAGCACATTTATATGATTGTGGCAGTTAGTGATGTCACTGTGCAGGCTCCTGATTGGTAGACAATGATGTAACTGAGACCCTTACAGTTCCCCTTACTTGTTTAGCTCCTCCTTTTAGTTCAACAGCTCTTTTATTCCCCTAATAAATCTCTTCCTGTGCAGCTCATAAATCTTGTCCTCTCCCACTATTAATGTTATTCCTGTTCTCCTAATAATTCTCTTTGACTGCAGGTAATAATTTTCTTTTTATTCCCCTAATCATTCTCTTCCTCACCTGCCCATAATTCTCTTCCTCTCCCAGTAATAATTTCATTCCTCTTTGCCCAATAAGTCTTTTCCATGCCAGATAATAATTCTCTCTTTATTCCCCTAATAACGCTTGTCCTATCCAGCTAATACTTCCCCTCTTTTCCTGGTAATAATTATCTTCCCATCTCCCTCATAATTCTCTTGGTCTCCTGCTAATAAATCTCATTTTCTCTCTCTAATTATTTTATTCTTATTCTCCCAAAAATTCTCTTCCACTGCAGGTAGGAATTCTCTCTTTTTATCCCCCTAATTATTTCCTTCTGCTCACGCTAATAATTCTACCCCATTCTCCCAATAACTCACTTTCACACCAGGTGATAATTTTATTTCCCAAGTCATTCCCTTTGGCTCCCAGCTCATAAATTTCTTCCTCTCCTGCTAATAATGTTTTTCCTACTCCTCTAATGCATACCTTTTACTCCAGTTAAATATTCTCTTTTTCTTCCCCTAATAATTCTCTTCAGCTTTGTCTAATTTTTCTCCTCCCACTAATGTTTCTCTTCTATTCTAGTTAATAATTCTCTGTATTTCCCCACTGTCATTGTCTTGCTCTGCTGTAAAGTCTGTTCCTCTCCCACTAATACATTTATTCCTACTCTGATAGTCATTTTCTTACTATTTTGCTAATCATTTTTTTCCTATTGTCCTAATCGTTATCTTCCTCTTCTAATTGTTTTCCTATTCCTCTAAAAATTTTCTTTCTTCCTGCTAATAATTCCCCTCTTATTCCACTAATTATTTTCTTCCTATTTTCCTGAATAATTCTCTTATTATGTTAATAACTTTACTCCTGTTCCTCTCATAATGCTCTATTCTGCTAGGAATTCTCTTCCTCTCCCGCTAATAATTCTCTGCTTTTCCCACTTTAATTCTCTTCCTCCTCTTTTAAGAATCCTCTCCCGCTCGTCATTATCTTCCTCTTTGCCTAAGAATTCTTTTCTGTTTCTCTGATCACTTTCCTCACATTCTGCTAATAATTCTCTTCCCCTTCCCACTAATAAATCTCCTCCTATTCTCCTGATCACTATCTTCCTATTTTGCTAATAATTTTCTTCCTCGCTGGCTAATGCTTCTCCTCTTCTCTCACTAATAATTTTCTACCTTTCCCAGTATCATTCTCTTCCTCTTCTGTTAAGAATTCTCTCTGCTACTAATAGTTCTCTTCCCCTCCCACTAATAATTTCATTCTTCTCCTTATCATTTTCTTTCTCTTGAGCTACAAACTCTCTTCTTATAGCCCTAAAATTTTTCATAAACGCTAAAAACTCCCTTTCTATCCCCCAAAATAGTTTTTTACTATCATGCTGTAAAATGCTGCACTCGGAAAGCCATAGCGGCAGCGAGGGAAGGAGATATCAAATACCGTTTTAGCTATACGCCCGACTCCGGCGGTATCCGATTCACAGACGGTCGGTGGACCGTAGGCCCGATCGCCTTCCTAGGCGCTAATCGAGTTCCCAAATAGCACGATCGGCTCTAAGCTCATATCCGGCAGTATCAGATTCACGAACAGTCTGTCAACGGTAGGTCCGATCGCGCCCCCCAAACAAGCGGAGTTCACAAACAGCACGATTTATTCAAATGCAACATTTTCAAAGCAGGTTTTGGGTGTCAGTACAGGAAATTCTGTACTACAGCGTGGGGTTTTTAGCTAGCTCTGAACACGCTCCATACAAACGTGCAGTCATCGCTCACCCCAGAAGATGGGAGAGGGCTGTCAGTCTCGAGTCTCCTCAGGCGGCATCCCGACCCCAGGGGAAGAAAGGGGGTCAGCCCATCGACAGACTCAGGAGTTACGACGATTTCCTCCCCGCTGCTTTTTCCTCCTGAGTTCACCTTTTATACTTTTCTTTATATTCAGGTGGAGCTTGAGTGACTAGAGTCATACTTAATATTGTTATTGATTGGTAAAAAAAAAAAGTTTCTCGCCTTCATTTAAACGTACAGTCAATTGAAAATCTATAGCATGTGCTCAGTGAGGAGCAGTTGTATCTTGGAGGCGGGTAACTTTTGGGATGGAGGTGCATTTGGACATTATAATAAGCAAAGTTTAAGCAAAGTTCATCCGAAAGGAGCAATTTGCCACCTTTGCTGGCTCAGCACCTGACATGTTATTGTATATCTCCCATCGGACAGCTACCGTGCAGCTCATCAGCGGCCCAGCACAGGGAGCGCCACAGAGTTTGGCCGCGGTATCTTCGCTCCACTCCAGCCTCCGTTACTCCCCTTTGCCGCTGCGAGGAGGGCAGATTGTGACGCCCAGGGAACCGTGGAGAAGCAGAGTCCATGCGTACCAACCGTTCCGAAAGCGGTAACTGCGTATCGCCCCCAAGCAAGCTTTTGTAATGCCAAAACTTCTGTTAGGCCCTAGTTTTTCTCTCGGTTCCTGCTTTCAAACAATTCTTCCACGCATGCCAAGTATTCTATCATCGTGATCCTAATACCGCATTTCCCAAATTCCCCACAAATAAATCTCTTCCTCTCCAGCTAATATTTTTATTCCTACTCTCCCTATTTTACTCCACTTCATTCTCTTCCTATTCCATTAATTTTTTTTTCCTATTCCTGTGATATTTTTCTTCCTGTTCCTCTAATAATTCTCTTCCTATTCTACTATTAATTCTCTTGCTCTCTGGCTAATACTGCTCCTCTTTTTCCACTGTAGTTGTTTTCCTCTCGTTAAGAATTATGTTCCTCTCCCGCTAATACTTTTCTTCCTATTTCTATAACTTTTTTTTTTTTTTTTTTTACTATTCTGATAATTATCTGCCTATTCCCCGATACTTCTCTTCCTCTCCTGCTAATAATGCTCCTCCTATTACACTAATTATTCTCTTCCCATTTTCCCGTTAATTCTCTTCCTATTCCATTAGGAATTCTATTCCAATTACTATGATAATTTTTTACTTAATCCTCTAATGATTCTTTTTATTCCACTATTAATTCTCCTCTTCTCCAGCTAATACTTCTCTTCTTTGCCCACTGTAGTTCTCTTCCTTTTCTGTTAAGAATTATCCTTCTCTCCCACTCATGCTTTTCTTCCTATTTTGATAACCAATTTCTTACTATTCCAATAATCTGCCTATTCCTCTAAGAATTCCCTTTCTAATCCTCTAATAATTCTCCTAGTCACGCTAATAATTCTCTTCCCGTTCCCCTAATAATTCCCTTTATATTCCTCTAATAATTTTCTTGCACTCCCACTAATAATTCTTTGTATTCTGCTAATTATACCCTTCCTCTTCCCCTAATAATTCTCTTACTTTCCCGCTAATACATCTCTTCTATTCCCATGATGAAAATTCTCCTAATCCCCTGATCATTTTGTTCCGATTCTGCTAATAATTGTCTTCCTATTCTCCTAATAATTCTCTTCTTCTCCCGCTAATAAATCTCTTCCTCTCCCGCTAATAATTTTATTCCTCATCTCCCAGTACTTATTTAGTCCCATTAAAATTCTTTTTGTTCTCCTAGTACTTTCCTTCCTTTCTGGCTAATTCTTGTCCTCTTCTCCCACCAAATACTTCTCCTATTCTCCCGTTAATAATTCTCCTCTTATTCCCCTCACGATTCTCTTCATCTTCCCCTATTAATACTCCTACTATTACACTAATTATTCTCTTTCTATTTTTCTGATAATTCTCTTTCTCCTCCGCTAATAATTTTCTTCCTATTCCACAGATAATTCTCTTCCTATTCCTCTAAAAGTTCTCTTCCTATTCTGCTACTAAATCCCTTCCTCTACAGCTGATACTTCTTTCTCCCGCTAATAATTCTCTACTTTTCACACTATAATTATCTTCCACTTATTAAGAATCCTCTTACTCTCCCACTAATCATTTTCTTTCTTTTCCGATAGTAATTCTCTTCCTATTCCGCTAACGATTCCCTTCTAATTCTCCTAATGGTTCTCCTCCTCTCTCACTAATAAATCTCTTCCTATTCCCCCTTATAATTGTCTTGCTATTCTCCTAATAATTCTCTTCATATTCCCCTGATCATTTTCTTCCTGTTCCCCTAAGGATTCCCTTTCTATTCCCCTGATAATCCTCTTTCTCTCCAGATAATGATAGTGGGGAGGGTAGAAAATTACTCTCTCCCTCTTCCGTTAAGAATTCTCTCCTCTCGCTGATACTGTTCTTTCCTTCTGGTAACAATTTTATTCTTATTCTCCTCCTCATTTTGTTTCTCTTGAGGTAATAATTCTTTTCATAGCCCTAAAACTTCTCTTTCTGTGCCCCTAAAAACTCCCTCTATTCCCCTAAAAATTCTTTTCCCCTCCTGCTAAGAATTTTACTACCCTAGAATCACAGAATGCTTAAGGTTGGAAGGGACCTCTAGAGGTCATCTAGTCCAACCCCCCTGCACACGCAGGGTCACCTAGAGCACGTGGCACAGGACTGCGTCCAAGCAGGTTTTGAAGATGTCCGGAGAAGGAGACTCCACAACCTCTCTGGGCAGCCTGTTCCAGTGTTCCATCACCCTCACCGTTGAGGAATTTTTCCTTAAGTTTGTGGAACTTTTGATGCTTCTGTTTCTACTACCACGCCCCTCATAAATCTTTCTCTCCTGCTAATAATTCTATTCCCCCCAATTCTCCCAATATTTACGTTATACTTCTGTTAAAAATTCTCTTTTTATTCCCCTGATAATTCTCCTCCTCTCTGGCTAATTCTTCTCATCTCCCACTAATACTTCCATTCCAGCTAATAGTTCTCTATTTTTCCTATTATCATTCTCTCACTCTCCTTTTCGGAATTCTTTTCCGCTCCCGCTAACGCTTGTCTTCCTACTCTGATGATTTTCTTCCTACTCCCCTAAAAATTCTCTCCGTATTCCTCTCAAAATTCCCTTTCTATTCCCTTAACAATTCCCTTCCTCTCCCGCCAAAAATACTCTCACTACTGCCCGACTATATACTATTCCTCTGATAATTCTCTTCCTATCGCCCTGAACATTGGCTTCCTCTCACACTAACAATTCTCTACCTCACCCACAATAATTCTCCTCCTCTTCCCTTAAGCATGCTCTTCCTCTCCCGTTAATATTTGTTTCCCTCCCGCTAATAATTTTATCCTTATAGACACCATTTTCCTTCTCTTGAGCTAATATTTGTTTCTATAGCCCTCAAAGTTCTTTCTCGCTAAAAACTCCCTTTCTATCCCCCTGCGTCTTTTCCTCTCCCGCTCAAAATATTATTACCATTTCCCTAATACCTGTCTTCCTCTCCCTCTAATAAATCTTTCTCTCCCACTAATAATTTTATTCCTATTCTCCCACTACTAAGCTTTTACTCCAGTTAAAAAAAAAAAAAACACACCACTCTTTTTATTCTCCCTAATACTTCTCTTCCTCTCTGGCTACATCTTCTCCTCTTTGCCCAGCAAAACTTCTCCTGCTAATAAATCTGTTTCCCACAACAATTCTCTTCCTCTCCTGTTCAGAATTATCTTCTTCTCCCACTACCACTTCTCTTTCCCTCCTGCTAATAATTTTATTTTTCTCATAATTTCACTTGTCTTGAGCTAATACTTCTCTTTTTGTAGCCCTAAAAGATTTCTTTCTCTACCACTAAACTCCCTTTCTATTCCCCCAAATATTCTCTTCCCCTTCCTCTAATAATTTTATTACCCCTCCCCTAATACTTCTTTTCCTCTCCTGCTAATAAATCTCTTCCTCTCCAACTAATAATTTTCTTCTCATTTCCCAATAACTATATTTTACTCCAGTTAATTATTCTTATTGATCCCCTAATAATTCTATTCCTCTCTGGCTAATTCTTCTCTTCTTCTACTTCTAATACTTCTCTTATTTGCCCACTAATCCTTCTCCCCCAGTACTTCTCTACCTTTCCCACTATCTTTCTCTTCAAGAATTCTCTTCCTCTCCCCCTAATACTTTTTTCCCTTCCACTAAGAATTTTAGGCTTATTCTCTATTTTCTTTCTCTTCAGGTAATAATTCTCTTTTGATAGGCCTAAAAAAAAAAATCTCTATTTCTCCCGCTAAAACATCATTCTCTACCGATAAAAATTTCTATTTCTAAGAACAGAAATTCCCGCTAAGAATTCCCTTCCTATTTCTTAGTGCTTCTGTATCTGCTGCTAATTTTCTTCCCATTCCCCTAATAATTCTTTCTCTCAAGCAATTAATTCTGTTCCCCTTGTCCTTCTCTTTCTCTACAACTAGTACTTTTATTCCTATTCCCCTAAAAATTTTCCTCTCCTGTTCCTTACTGTCTTTCTCTCTGATAATAATTTCATTCCTATTCCCCTAATAATTCTGTTTCCCTCCTGTGAATAACTGTTTTTCTCTCCCCCAATACCTTTCTTTCCCTCGTATTAATTACTCTCTATCTATTCCCCTAAAATTAGTCTTCCTCTACCACTAGTATTTCTCTTCCTCTCCTGCTAAGTTCCCTATTCCTACATTTCTTCTCCTATTCCTCTAATACTCAGCCTTATCTCACACTAATCATTCACATTGTCTCTCGCTAATAATTCCCTTTCTATTTCCTTATAAATTCTTTTCAGCTCATACTTCTCTCCTGCTAATAATTCTCTTCCTATGCCCGTAATACTTCTACTCCTACTCTCCTATCTATAGCTATTAATGCTCTTTCTCTCCAGCCAATAATTCCCTTGCTCTGCCAGTTATTCCTTTCTTGCCCCTTTATTTCTTTTTCTCTGTTTCCATTAACTATCTTTTCTACAGCTAATAAATCCCTTTTTCTCCCACTAATAATTCCATTTCCATTCCCCTAATAATTCTCTTCCTAACAATTCCCTTCCCCTTGCACAAATAATTCTCTTCCTATTGCACTAATAAATGTCTTCCTATTTGCTAATAATTTTCTTTCTCACTAATAATTCTCTTTCTATTCCTCCAAAATATCTTTCTCTCTTCCTCTCCCCCTCAGAATTACATTCCTATTCCCTTAATAATTTTGTTCCTCTTTTATGCATAATTCTATTCCTAGTTGGCTAATAATTTTCTTTCTCTCCCAATAATAATTCTTTTCCTCTCCCGCCACCCATCAACTTCTTAAGTGGCTAATAAATCTTTCACACCTCCTAAAATTTCACTTTCTCTGCTCATATTAATTCTGTTTCTCTCCTGCAAATCTTTCCCTTTCTCTCCCATTAATTATTTGCTTTCTCATCCACAACTTATTCGTTCTCTCACACTAATACTTTCTTTCCTATTCCACTAAATTTTCTTTCTTTCCTGGTAATGCTTTTCCATCCCTCCTGCTAATAATACTTTATTCCCATATACTGTTGTTCACCCGCTAATATATCTTCTCCTGTCCCAGTAATAATTCTCTTCCTCTCCCATCAATATTTCCCTTTTTCATCTCCTAGTCATCATCTTCCTCTCCATTAAAGCTGCCCTGAAATTCATCACCGTTCTCTCCCGCTAATTCTTGGCTGTTCTTTCTCGCCAAGAATTCCCTTCTTCCCCCGCCAAGTATTTTCTTCCCATTCCCCTAATAATTCCCTTTCTCTCCAGCCAATAATTTTATTCCTGTTTCCCTAATAATTATCTTCTTGCCCAGTAACATTGCCCTTTCTCTCATGCTAATTACATGCTTTCTCTGCTCCTATTAATTCCCTTTCTCTCATACTAATATTTCCCTCTCCCTGTTCCTACTACTTATCTTCCTCTCCCACTAATCTCTTTCCACCTTTTCACTAAAAATTTCCCTGTCCCGGCAATAATTCTCTCTTGTTCCCGATAACAATTCTCCTCCTCTCTCACTAATAATGACCTTTCTATCCCGCTAATACTTCTCCTACTCTTCCCATAAAAATATGATTTCTATCCTGCTAACAATTCCCTTCTCTCTCACTAATAGTCCTACTCTCCTAATAATTCTCCTTCTGTCCCCCTAATAAATTTCTTTCCCCTAATAAATTTTCTATTACCTCAATAGAAATAATTCTTCTATTCCCTGAAAAAAATCCCTTCCTCTCTCACTAATTCACTTCTGCTCCTGCAATACTTCTTTTCTGCTCCTATTATCTTCTTCCCCAATTAAGAATTTTCTTTCTGTTTCCCTAATAATTATCTCCCTCTCCTCAATAATATTTTTCTTCCTATTTCCCTAATACTCCCTTTCATCTCCTGCCAATCATCCTGTTTCCCTCTCTGTTCTTATTTATCTTCCTCTCCTGCTTACTATTCCTTTTCTCTCTCGCTAATAATTCTCCTGCTCTCCACCTATAAATTCTCCTCTTCTTCTGCAAATAGTTCCCTTTCTTGGCCCCTAATATATTTCTTTCTATTCTCCTATTGTTTTGCTCCATCTAATAATTCCCTTTATTCCTGCTAATCATGCTATTCATGTTTCCATTCCCATATAATTTCCTCTTCAGCTAATAATTCTCTTCCTTTCATGCTCATAATTCCCTGTTTTACTCAAATTTCTCTCCTGAACATGTCTCGCCCTCCCGCTAATAATTCTCTATTTGCTGTAAAAACCTCTTCCTCTCCTGCCAAAATGCCCCTCTTCCCCTCCCCACAATAAATCTTTCTCTCGCACTAATCATTCTCTTGCTCTTCCCCCCAAAACTTCTCTATCTTGCTACGAAATCTCTTATTCTTCCTCTAATGATTTTGTCACTTTCACTAATGATTCTTCTGCTCACCCCTTCTTAATTCTTTCTCATCTCCTCATAATTTTCTCTTGCTCTCCCCCAACATTTTCTTTTCTGCCTGCTCATAAGTCTTTGTCTCGACACCAAATAATTCTCTTTATCTGCCCATAATTAACCTCTCTCTTCAGCTTATAAATCTGTCTCGTGCCAAATATTTCTTCTCTTCTCCTGCTAATAGTTCTTTTTCTCCCTCCGCGATAGTTCTCTTTATCTCCTCCTCCTCATTATCATTCTCTTCTACTCATAATGCTCTTCCTCTCCTGCTAATCATGTTCTTTCTCGCCCACTCATAATTTTTAATTCCCCTGCTAACGACTCTCTTATTTCCCCCACTAGTGACAACCGTTCTTGATGCCTACTTGCTCTTTTTTTTTTAATCCACCAGCAAATCTCTTTCTCACTCACAGCTCTCTTTTTTCACTCCCTTTATTCCTAACTTTTTCTCTGTACTCACTAATTCTTTTTCTTCACTTAATAAATCTTTCTCTTCCCCTGCATTCTTTTCCTCTCTCCTCCAAATACATTTTTTTCTTCTCCCAGTAGCTCTCCTTATCCTCCAGTGGGTGTTCTCTCTTCTCCCTGCAAGCTTCTTTGGTTTTGCCCCCTAATAATTCTTTTGGTCTCCTCTCCCCACAATAAAACTCTTTCAATGCACACTCTAGTAGTAGGTAGGATAAAAAGAATTTTAATAACAGACCTTTTGATATTCTGAACACAGGAGCTGCAGTCTCAGTAGTCCTGTCAAGGGTCTGTTTCATCGCTGCAGCATTTCTCTCTCCTACACTCCCTACTTTTCCTAGGGAAGGAAGACCCTCAGGTTGGCCCCCCTGCCTGTATTTATGGCTGTGATTAGCGGGCCCCTCCCTTTGCAAGGGCTGCTGGGTAGGGCAGCGAACGACTGAGGGCTACATAAGCCCAGGGCCGGGGGGTTGAGCAGCTCATTCTGCTCTTGCTTTGCTCTGGGAGTGCAGGGCTTGAAGGGTCTTGGAGGATAGCAACTGTTGAGGGATTAAAGTTCTTCAGGAGTATTTATCCTTGCTTTTGGAGGAGAATAGGTATTTTGCACAATAAGACTGTTGAAGGGCATCAATGGAGCTGTGAGCTGGTAGGAGTTCTAGAGGGTTTTTTTATTTGTGTTTTTTTTTTTTTCTTTTTTCTTTCTCTTGGATTAGTGTCTTAATGTAGGGTATTTAGGGGTCCTGAGTCTCCAGTTGTATTTTTTATATCTATTAGTCTTTTGTCTGTTTGTTTTTTTCATGCTCTGATTTAGCCCACGATGAAGGCACATCCCAGGAAAATTGCAAGAGATCTAGATGTTTTTGAGACTTTCTCTGGTTGCCCAGCAGTGATCCAGAGCCTTGAAAAGTAAGGTAGAATGGTAAAGGATGTGATTGGTGTGCGAGGCTGGTGTTTTGGGTCCTTTAGAGGAGAAAGGGTGGGTTTGCTAGGGCAGGCAGCTCCAGTCCATGTCTCAAGGGTGTGTGTTGTAGCTGTGTGCTGTTTTGCTCAGATCTTGAGGTGGCTCTTGTTCTTTGGGGTCCAGAACGCATCTGGCACTGTTTCAACAGTAGTGCCGTAGGCATCCTTTGTCTTTCAGAGCGGTCTGAGTAATCATCACGGTGCCAGCAGATCCCGTCTTGCGCTGCGAACGTAGCTAAGGGGCGATCTCTGCCTCTGACTCTTGGTCTTGGCCATCTATAGACATTCATCCTGACGATCGTCTTTGAGGCCTTATTGACTGCATTTTCCTCTTTGGAGGCCAATCTTGTATTGTACCTTCCCAGCATACTTTCAGAGTTGTCTTCCCTGCATTATCACAGCATTGGATCTTTCTAGCTGGCCTCCTCTGCATCGCTCTCTATGGCTTTGCTGGCCCCTTTCTGAAATGTATCTTGTTCTTCACGTTCTAGAATATATCCTGAATTGTGCAGCCGTAGTGCTGTAGGCATCCTTTGCCTTTCTGCCTGGCGTGAGTCATGGTGATCATTCTCGTGCCAGCAGATTCCATCTTGTACTGCAAACGCAGTTAAGGCACATTCCATCCCTCGGACTGTCTCGTGGCCTCTGGCAGCCAGTCATCTTCGTAACCGTCTTTGAGGCCTTATCGGCCACTTTGTCATCCGTGGAGGCCGGTGTTGTTTCACGCCCTCCCGGCACCCTTCCGGGGTTGTCTTTGCCCCCGTCGTCACAGCCTCAAACCTTTAGCCGTTGACTTCCACCTCACGGTTTCTGGCTTTGCCAGCCCTTTCTGACACAGGCATTTGCATTATGAATTTTTCCGATCTTGAGCTGAGCATCGAGGCTGCGCAGTCCTAATGTCATAGGACTCTTGTCCTAAGTAGCTCCCACGTGGTACTAGATGTTTTTGTGTAGAGCTTTCCTCTATTTGTCTGGTATTTCTGTGTGCCTGTAAGTTTGGGAATGGAGCTGTCTCGCTTGTGGGTATTGGCCGCAGTAGCATGCGGAGTGTGACCGTGTTGGATCAGAGTGGTGGTCGATCAGCCTGTGTGTAATCTGCTTGATGTATTGATTTTTTTTTTTTTTTTTGGTCTGCGAGTGTTGGTTGGTGGGGCTAGTGGATGTTGGGAGTCTTTTTGTTTTTGTTTTGTTCTTTTGGGTATTTGTGGTGGTGGTTGTTTTGTTGGTTTTTCAGATGCAGAGCAGTGTTCCTGGGGGATCCCAAAAAAAATGGAGTAAGGAAGGGTCTTACCTTAGTAAGAAGGTGAGCTTGGGAGTTGTTGGAAGGAGAGTGTTGGCTTTCTTGATGACTTTTTGCTTTGTGCCTATGTAGCGGTGGTGAGGTGTCACATAATGCGGAGAGGGGGTTCCTTGTGTCCTGAGTAGCACAGCAAGGTAAGCGTTGCTCCATGAGAGGAAGCAGAGCCCAGGCTTGGGTGGCTTTTAGGCCAATGTCTCTCTCGCCCACTTGTGTTCTGCTTTTACAGGTGCTGTGGCAGGCCTCACCGTTGTGGCATGTAGGCTAGAGGTCTGGTGGGCCAGCAGAAGAGGTAAAGCTGTTGAAATGGGATATTGTTCTGTTTGGGGGGTGTGTGTGTGTGTGTGTGTGTGTGGTTTTTTTTTTTTTTTTTTTTTGGCGGGGGGGGAGAGTTGGGGGTTTTTTTTGGTGGGGGTGTGTGTGTTTTTTGTTTTCTTTTTTTTGTCATCCCCATAGGGTGTGCTCTTCCCTCAGTGTTTGTAGATTTGGCTGGGGGCCCCCAAGAGGAGAAGCTGCGTCAGCAGGAGGCGGCAGAAGGGCTGAGAGGGCCCGCCTGCCCATATGCGTCCAGTTCATTTGGGGTGGTGGGGTGTTGCTGGACTGCCTCTCAGTGATTTGCTTTTCTTCATTTTCAGGTGCTGATTGACCCTTTGCCAGTCACAGCTGAGGACTTGAGGTGAGGTAAAATGACTATGTGAAATAGCGTGTCAGTACTCCCAGGACTCATCATCCCTGCCTAGTGGAATGGTCACTTGGTCATTTTGTTTGTTCTAGGTGTCACAGGTGCCCTTAATCCCACTACCGCAACATCCGTATGGCAAGGTCCAGGTAAGCAGAGCGACAGTTGTACTTCAGAGAGGATTTTTTTTTTTTTGGTGATCAAGGTGGGATGTGTCCGTCACAGGGATGGCTGCTCCAGCTCTAGTTTAGCAGGTGATGAGGACAAACAGGACATCCCAAATAAGATTGAAGGGGATGTCTCTGCCAATTAAGAATGACTTCTGAAGTCCTGTGGTGACCTCATGCACTGCCAAAGCTAAGTGGAGAGATAGCATGTGATTTGGGCGGGGGGGGGGGGGGGTGTTTGTCTTGGTTGCCAGAGCATTTAGCATGGATGCCCCTTGCGGATGAGTGGTCTGTGAGATGGGCATTTTGGGTGTTTCAGAGGAGAAAGCGTGGGTGCATCGGGCAGGCAGCTCCAGCCTGTGTGTCTATGGTGTGTGTTGTAGCTGTTGGGTGTTCTGCTCAGGTCTTGAGGTTCCTCTTGTTATATGGGCTCCAGAAGGCATCTGGAACTGTACAGCAGTAGTGCTGCAGGCATCCTTTGTATTTTAGCCTGGCCTGAGTTGTCATCATTGTGCCGGCAGATCCCATCTTGTGCTGCAAACACAGGTTGGGGGCATTCCTTCCGCTCAGTCTCTTGGCTCTTCGCGGCCATTCATCTTTGCCACTGTCTTTGGCTTTCCCATCGGAGGCCAGTCTTTGTTGTGCCTTTGTGGCACCTTTTCAGGGTTGTCTTCCCTGCATTGTTACACCATCAGGTCTCTTTTGAAGGTCTTTTCTTCATGGCTATCTTTGGCTTTGCTAGCCCATTTTTGACATGGGTGCTGGCATTTGACTGCCTTGCTTGGGCCAAGCATCAGGGCCACACAGCTGTGATGTCACTAGATTTTTCTAGTCCTCATTATTTTCTGTGCAGTAATAGCTCTCCTTTGCATAGGACTTTTTTGTGTTTGTCCAATGATGTTCGTGTGCATGGCTGTATGTATGCAGCTGGAGCTGCCTTGCCCCTGGGAGTGGGCTGTAGTAACGCACAGAGATTGGCAGCAGAGATGTGGAGGAGCGATTGGCCAGCGTGTTAGTAATCCACTTGCTTGATCAATTTATTTTGGGTGGGACAGTTGTCTGTGGGTCTGGCAGGTAGGCATTGTTGCTCTTTTGAGATGTAGAGCAGTATTCCTAGGGTTCCCAAAGGAGCAGGAGTAAGGAAAGGGCCTGCCCTAAGGAGATGAGTTAGAAGGTTGTTGGAAGGAGTGTCTTGCTGTCTGTGGGTTTTTTTGATGACTTTCCTTTGTGTCCGTAGGTGCCGAGTAACGGGGCCAGCGGGTCGCTCGCATTCCAGAGGATTGCGGCAAGGTGAGCGTGGGCCCGTGAGAGAAACCGGAGCCTAGCGTACGGGCGTTGTCCTCCCGGTCCCGTCCTTCTCGTTCCCTCGTGTTCTCCTTTTCCAGAGGCCGAAGCGGGCGTAGCGGCTGCGGAGCATTGGCCGTCGTTCTGGACGGGCTCACAGAGGTAAAGGTGTTGTAGCAGGGTATTGTTGCAGAAGGGGTTGTGGTTTTTGTCATCCCCTTGAGGTGTCCTCTCCCTTTGTTTTTTGCAGGTCGTGCTAAGGGTTGTTGAGAGGAGAAGCTACGTGGGCAGGAGCCAGAACAGGTGAGAAGGGATGCTTCCATGTGTGCCTTGGGTTATTTGTGTGCTGTGGGGTGTTGTCAGGCTGCCTCTCGGTGATTTGCTTTTCCTTTTCTTTCAGGTGCTGTGTAGGCCTCTAGCATTTGCACCCGAGGATTTGAGGTGAGGCAGCGTGACCGGATAGAACGGTGTGTCAGTAGATTTAGGAGTAGTCATCCCTGCTTAATGGATGAGTCACTTGGTACTTTTGTTTGTTCTTAGGTGTCATGCATGTTGTTATAGCCCTGATACCGGAGCGGGGATCCGGCACAGTGCAGGTGAGCAGAATGACAGCAGTACTTAGGGGAGAGCGCTTACGCGGATGAGGCAGGAACTGGCTGTTACAAGCTGACCTCTCATTCTCTGGTTTGACAGGTGATGGTAGTGAATGGTGCACCTGAAATAAGATGGTAGGTGATGTTTCTGCCGATTGAGGATGGCTCCTGAAGTTCTGCGTTGACCCAGAGCCCCGCCAAAGCTAATTGGAGGAATAGGAGGTGTTGGGCTGCCTTGGCTGTGTGTGCGTGTGTAGTGCCAGCTTGTCTAATACGGATGCCTCTCGTTTGAGCGATATGAGGGTGGCATTTTGGGTCCCGCACCGGAGAAAGCGGAGGGTGGGCTAGGGCAGGCACCTCCAGCCCGTGTCTCCATGGTATATTGTTGCTGTTTGGTGCTTTGCTCAGCTCCTGAGGCTTTTATTCTCAACAGAAAGGCCAGGGGGAAAAGGGCTCCTGCCCTAATAAAAAGTTGAATTAGAGAAGAGGTGAAATGAGGGTGTTGTGCTTTGTGGCCTTTCTTGATGACTTTTTTTTTTTTCAGTTGCTCACAGGTGTCATGCAGAGAGCGGGTCGCTCGGGTTCCAGAGAACCTGGGCAAGGTGAGCGTCGCTCCGTGAGAGGGAATGGAGCTTATGGTAAGGGGGTGTTGTCTGGCTACTGCCGACTCTCTCGCCTGCTTGCGTTCGGCTTTTACGGGCCGCCCCTTTTTGGTGTGGACGGCGTTGTCGGCTGCCTCTCGCCGATTTGCTTTTCCTCTGATACTTCAGGTGGCCAGCCAGCCTTTGCTCCTTGCGGATGAGGGTTGGAGGTGAGGGTGACTAATTGAATATACTGGTGTGTCAATAGTTTTAGGGCTAGTCATCTCTGTGTAGCAGATTAGTCACTTAGTAATTTTGTTTGTTCTAGGTGTTACAGACGTCATGGCATCTCCTATACCAGAGTGAGGATTTGACATGATGCAGGTGGGTAATGTGATGGTGGTGCTTTGCGGGAGGCTGTTTTGTAGCTGATACTGGAGGTGACCCTCACGGGAGGTGGGTGCTTGTGCTGTGTTTTGGCAGGTTATGAAGTTGAACTTCACTTTCATGAAGTTGAAATGGGTACCCAAAGTAAGATTGAAGAAGATGCATCTGCCTGTCAAGGATGGCTCCCAAAGCCCTGTGGTGACCCTGAGCACTGTGAAAGCTAAGTGAAGGGATAGAAGTTGTTGGGCTGTCCTGAGTGTGTGCTGCCAGGCTATCTAGTATGGTTGTCTCTCTCAGATGAGCGGTGCGTGAGTGTTTTGGGTGTTGCCCAGGAGTCGGTGTGGGTTTGCTGGGGCAGGCAGTTCCAGTGTCTTGCTGTGGTGTGCGTTGTAGCTTTGCACTTTTGCTTGGGTCTTGAGGTTGCTCTTGTTTTTTGTTGTTTTGGCATGCGTCTAGCACTATGGCAAGTAGGAAGTAGGGGAATGTGACAGCAGCAGTCTGGAGCAGTGATTAGTTAGCCTGTGTTGCCTGCTTGATGTATTGATTGATTTTTGAGGTGCAGGGAGAGGTCTGTGAGGCAGGTGGTGGGTTTGTTTTTCAGATGGAGAGCAGTGTTTGCAGGTTTCTTAAGAGACGGGCAGACAAGGGGTCCTGTCCTAATGAGAAAATGAGCTTGAGAGTAGTTGGAAAGAGAATGTTGTCATCTGTGGGCATTCTCGCCGCCTTCCCGCCTTGCGCCGCCCGCCTTCCCGCCTTACTGGTTTTGTCAAGGCTCTGGCTCCTCATTGTTTGCATCTTTTGTCTCAGTCATTTGTCCTTAGTTATCCTCTTTATGCTATGGCTAGTGCTATTTGAATGTTGTAGGGCTTGTCTAGAGTATCTGAGTGTGTAGTGGTGGGTTTGGGCTTTCTGCCTGATGGTTTGTGTGCATGTTTGCTCATGGGTGTACATGGGTGTGTGTACGTGTCTTTTTTTGTGTAGAGTAGAGTTTCCAGATTGCCTCTTAGTGATATGCTTTTCCCTCTGCTTTTTCAGGTGCTGCATGGACCTTTTGCCTTCACAGCTGAGGAGTTGAGGTGAGGCAGAGTGACTGGAGAGGAGGGTGTGTTGCTTGATCTAGAAGTAGTCAACCCTGCTCAATGGATGAGTCACTTGATTTGTGTGTGTGTGTTCTAGGTGTCATCACAGCCCCGATACTAGAGTGAGGATCTGACACAGTGCAGGCGAGTGGAATGACAGCGATACTTTGGGGGCAGACTGTTTTTGTGGGTGAGGTGGGAGCTGTCAGTTTACACAGGCAACCACTTGTGCTGTGGTTTGGCAGGTGATGGAGGTGAACAAGGTCTCCTAAATAAGAAGACTGAAGAAGATGCATCTGCCTGTCAAGGATGGCTCCCAAAGTCCTGTGGTGACCCTGAGCGCTGTGAAAGCTAAGTGAAGGGATAGAAGGTGTTGGGCTGTCTTGAGCGTGTGCGTCTTGAGCGTGTGCGTCTTGAGCGTGTGCGTCTTGAGCGTGTGCGTCTTGAGCGTGTGCGTCTTGAGCGTGTGCCGTCAGGCTATCTAGTGTGGTTGCCTCTCCTGGATGAGTGGTGTGTGAGAGTGATGTTTTGGGTGTTGCCCGGGAGACTGTGTATGTGCTGGGGCAGGCAGTTCCAGTGTGTTTCTCCATGGGCTGTGTTGTACCTGTGTGTTCTCTTGCTCAGGTTTTGAGGTTGCTCTTGTTCTTTGGTGTTTTGGCATGCATCTACCACTATGGCAAGTAGGAAGTAGCATAATGTGGCAATAGTAGCCTGGAGCAGTGATTGGTGAGCCTGTGTCTTCCTTTTGATGTATTGATGGATTTCTAAGGAGCAGGGATGGGCTGATTAGGCAGGTGGTGGTGATGGTTTGTTTTTTGAGAGGGAGAGCAGTGTTTGCAGATTTTACAAAATAGATGGGAGGACAAGGGGTCCTGCCCTAATGAAAAGGGAGCTTGAGAGTGGTTGGAAAGACTGCTGTCATCTGTGGGCCTTCTCCCTGACTTATTGCCTGGCGCCGCCCCCTTTCCCGCCTGGCGCCGCCCCCTTTCCCGCCTGGCGCCGCCCCCTTTCCCGCCTGGCGCCGCCCCCTTTCCCGCCTGGCGCCGCCCCCTTTCCCGCCTTGCGCCTTTTGCCTCAGTATTTTGGCCTTAGCTGGCACTTTGTTTGCTATCAGCAGTTGTATTTCAATGTCTTAAGGCTCATCTGGAGTGTCTGTGTGACTGTGTTGTGGTAAAATAGGCCTTTGTGTTGGCATGTGTGTGTGTTGGGATGTGTGTGTGTACAGAGTGGTCAGCAGTGTAGAAGTTACTGGTTGCCCTTTTAGGGTGTTCCTGATTGAGCTCATGGACTGTTTTACCTAGGGAATTAGGAAGTTGGTGGTTTTAGTTGTTTGAGTGATGATTGCTGTGAAGTGGCCAGTGGTGTGTTGGTTGGTTTTGGTGATGCTTGTGTCTAATTTTGCATGCGTAATGCCTTTGTTTTTCCCTAGGTTGTAGCTAGCATTTGGTAGTGTGTTTTGACTTTTTAAGAAAAACATCTAGCTGAGGGGTGTGTGTGTGTGTGTGTGTGTGTGTGTGTGTTGTGGTTGTTTTGTAGGTGTTAGGTGTGTGGTGATGGTGTTTTTCCTCCTTGGTCCTGGCTGTTTTGTGAGGCAATGATCTTTGGCAAAGTTTTCCTGGTGTTTGGTCCTGGGGCCAGAGTTTTCTTGGCAGGGTGTTTTTTGGTGGTGCTGGGTAACCCTGTTACTGGGTGCTCTTTGAATATGTGGTCTATCCAAGAGGATATAGAGTGTGTGCTGGTGCTAGGGCTATTGTGGGGATGGTTGATGGTGGTTGTTTTCCTGGAATGGTGATAAACTTGTATACCCAATGATCTGTTTCCTTTTTCCAGGTTGTAGCTAGCATTTAGAAATTTTTATTTAAAAGAAAAAAAAATCCCAGCCAGGTTTTTTTTATTTTTCCCCGGCTGGGTGTTTTTTTTTTTTTTTTCCTCGGTCCCGGCCACTCTGCGAGGCGATGATTGTCGCCAAAGTTTGCACAGAGTTTGGTTCCGGGACCGGGGTTTTCTAGGCAGGGAGGTTTTTCGGGGTGCTCGGTAACCCAGTTACCGGGTGCTCTCTGACAACCTGGTGGTGTCTGCCCATTACTGTGGAAAGCTACGTAGTGTGTGCTGGTGGCTGTGAGCAGGTCTGGTGGCTGTGAGCAGGTGTGCTGTGATTGCAGAGATGGCTGTTGTGATATATCTGCAATTGATGCAGCGTGTGTGTGTATTCTGCTCTAGCTTCACTTTCACTGTAGGCTGTAACTGCTCTGGTCTTTCTGGGTTTCTTTACAGGTACTGAGTATGAGGAATGGTATGGTCATACATTCTGTGTTTCCTCTTGGGATGATAAACATGCTTGCTTTCCTCAACAGTTTGTTAGGAAAGCACAGCTGTAAATATTGCTCCAAAAAAATAAAAAATGTTGCAGTTGGAGTCTGTCTTTTTTCCAATAAAGTTGGTTTTGTGGTGACTCATTTCAAATAAAGATAGTTTTGGTGGTGATGGTGACTTTCCTGAAGTACATGCTTTCCTGTATTAACTCTTTTCTCTTTGCCCTCAAATTTACCCTTTTGCCCTTCCTTTTTATCCCTAAATTTTCCCCTTTTCCCTTAATTCTATCCTAACCCTTGTAAAAACAAGAAGCCTGAATTTTGCAGTATTATTGTTTTTATCTTGTGGTGCCTCTATTCTTTGCTCTTCCTCCTTCTCTTTGCTCTACTTCCTCTTCCTCCTCCCCTTTGCCCTACTTCCTCCTCCCCTTTGCCCTACTTCCTCCTCCCCTTTGCCCTACTTCCTCCTCCCCTTTGCCCTACTTCCTCCTCCCCTTTGCCCTTTGCCCTTCTGCCTACTTCCTCCTCCTCCTCCTCCTCCCCCCCTTTGCCCTACTTCCTCCTCCTCCTCCCCCTCCCCCCCTTTGCCCTACTTCCTCCTCCTCCTCCCCCTCCCCCCCTTTGCCCTACTTCCTCCTCCTCCTCCCCCTCCTCCCCTTTGCCCTACTTCCTCCTCCTCCTCCCCCTCCTCCCCTTTGCCCTACTTCCTCCTCCTCCTCTTTGCCCTTCCGCCGCCGCCTCCTCCCCTTTGCCCTACTTCTTCCCCTTTGCCCTTTGCCCTACTTCTACTGCCTCTTCCTCCTCCTCTTTGCCCTTCCTCTTCCTCCTCCTCTTTGCCCTTCCTCTTCCTCCTCCTCTTTGCCCTTTGCCCTACTTCTACTGCCTCTTCCTCCTCCTCTTTGCCCTTCCTCTTCCTCCTCCTCTTTGCCCTTCCTCTTCCTCCTCCTCTTTGCCCTTTGCCCTACTTCTACTGCCTCTTCCTCCTCCTCTTTGCCCTTCCTCTTCCTCCTCCTCTTTGCCCTTTGCCCTACTTCTACTGCCTCTTCCTCCTCCTCTTTGCCCTTCCTCTTCCTCCTCCTCTTTGCCCTTTGCCCTACTTCTACTGCCTCCTCCTCCTTTGCCCTTTGCCCTTCTTCCTCCTCCTCCGCCTCCTCCTCCTCCTCCTCCTCCTCCCCTTGGCCCTACTTCTTCCCCTTGGCCCTACTTCTTCCCCTTGGCCCTACTTCTTCCCCTTGGCCCTACTTCTACTGCCACCTCCTCCTCCTCGCCCGTCCTCCTCCTCCTCCTCGCCCGTCCTCCTCCTCCTCCTCGCCCGTCCTCCTCCTCCTCCTCGCCCGTCCTCCTCCTCCTCCTCCTCCTCCTCGCCCGTCCTCCTCCTCCTCCTCTTTGCCCGTCCTCCTCCTCCTCCTCCTCCTCTTTGCCCGTCCTCCTCCTCCTCTTCCTCCTCTTTGCCCTATTGCTTCCTCTTTGCCCTTTGCTCTACTTCTTCTGCCTCCTCCTCCTCTTTGCTCTACTTCTTCTGCCTCCTCCTCCTCTTTGCTCTACTTCTTCTGCCTCCTCCTCCTCTTTGCTCTACTTCTTCTGCCTCCTCCTCCTCTTTGCTCTACTTCTTCTGCCTCCTCCTCCTCTTTGCTCTACTTCTTCTGCCTCCTCCTCCTCTTTGCCCTACTTCTACTGCCTCCTCCTCCTCTTTGCCCTACTTCTACTGCCTCCTCCTCCTCTTTGCCCTACTTCTACTGCCTCTTCCTCCTCTTTGCCCTTCCTCCGCCTCCTCCTCTTTGCCCTTCCTCTGCCGCCTCCTCCTCCTCTTTGCCCTTCCTCCTCTTTGCCCTACTTCTTCCCCTTTGCCCTTTGCCCTACTTCTACTGCCTCTTCCTCCTCTTGGCCCTTCCTCCTCCTCCGCCTCCTCCTCTTTGCCCTTCCTCTGCCTCCTCCTCCTCCTCCTCTTTGCCCTTCCTCCTCTTTGCCCTACTTCTTCCCCTTTGCCCTTTGCCCTACTTCTACTGCCTCTTCCTCCTCCTCTTTGCCCTTTCTCTTCCTCCTCCTCTTTGCCCTTTCTCTTCCTCCTCCTCTTTGCCCTTTCTCTTCCTCCTCCTCTTTGCCCTTTCTCTTCCTCCTCCTCTTTGCCCTACTTCTACTGCCTCCTCCTCTTTGCCCTACTTCTACTGCCTCCTCCTCTTTGCCCTACTTCTACTGCCTCCTCCTCTTTGCCCTACTTCTACTGCCTCCTCCTCTTTGCCCTACTTCTACTGCCTCCTCCTCTTTGCCCTTTGCCCTACTTCCTCCTCCTCCGCCGCCGCCTCCTCCTCCTCCTCTTCCCCTTGGCCCTGCTTCTTCCCCTTGGCCCTGCTTCTACTGCCGCCTCCTCCTCCTCGCCCTTCCTCCTCCTCCTCTTTGCCCGTCCTCCTCCTCCTCCTCCTCCTCTTTGCCCTATTGCTTCCTCTTTGCCCTTTGCTCTACTTCTTCTGCCTCCTCCTCCTCTTTGCTCTACTTCTTCTGCCTCCTCCTCCTCTTGGCCCTACTTCTACTGCCTCTTCCTCCTCTTGGCCCTTCCGCCTCCTCCTCCTCCTCCTCTTTGCCCTTCCACCGCCGCCTCCTCCTCCTCTTTGCCCTTCCTCCCTTCCTCCCTTCCTCCCTTCCTCCCTTCCTCCCTTCCTCCCTTCCTCCCTTCCTCCCTTCCTCCCTTCCTCCCTTCCTCCCTTCCTCCCTTCCTCCCTTCCTCCCTTCCTCCCTTCCTCCCTGCCGCCGCCGCCTCTTTGCCCTGCCGCCGCCGCCTCCTCCGCCTCTTTGCCCTGCCGCCGCCGC